>NC_056725.1:665343698-665643698 GCF_019279795.1 Protopterus annectens | reverse complement strand
TGCTCTCAGATAAGCCAAGCTATGGCTACTTCAACACACCCCTATCCTGCAGCTATGCTTAGCAACAGGCAAACCCGGTTAGCAATGCCCCAATGTGCTTACAGCAATGGTGACACACCCCTCTCTTGATGTCATTTTTATCTCAAGGGCTCACTTCAGTGTTATAATGCCACGCTGTTTTGTGCATCCTTACACCAGCGGGAAATCTGCGATTCAGTAAAACTCCTCTCATTTGCATGGCATTGCCTACTAATTCCTTGCTACCGTGCATAACACTGTCACTGCCCCTTAGCAATCCTTGCACCATAAGTATGGTGTAGCATGCCTGCCATTGACTATTATGGGGAAATCGTGATATGTGTTTCATTGCAGTTTTATTCGAAATTTTTGTATATTCCTTGCGATCCCTTTTGTGCACCGAAGCCCTGCGCTTTAAGTTCGCTTTAGTGTGGGCATAATATTAAATGTTCTTTTCATATTTTGTGCATGTTGTTTTATGCCAATGGCTATATATTTAGCCATTGGTATATATTAACAGTACAATACATGAGTTTGGTCCGCTGTCATGGCTCCAATTTTATGTTTGAAAAATGTAAACCGTTTTTTTCGGTTTACATTTCTGCATGATTACACTACACCTGCACCACTTCCTGAATCACTATATACCTTCATTTGCATGCTACACTGCTGCACATGGGGTGATTAGCATACATGCGCTGGGAGCTGTGCGGGCGTGGCGTACGCAGGTAGTGCACGTGGAAACAGCTCGTGCCTGAATCGCTCGGTGGCCATATTTGGTGTTAGATCGCTGATGCTACGCCTGCACCTGGTGCAAGCTTCATGAATCCTGGAGATTGTCAATTTCAGAAAAGATACGTTGTTACATCTGTTTCTTTCCATGATGCAAACATGCTGACTGGCACTGCACGGCAGTCAGCATGTTTCCCCAACACCTGCAGTTCAACAGTACCTGCAGACAATAGGCATTGTCAATTTCAAACAGATACATTGTTTCATCTTTCGACTTCCATCACACAAAATGCCTTAAGAGGCATTGTTTGTAGTCTGCACACGCACACGCACACACACACACACACACACACACACACACACACACACACACACACACACACACACACACACACAAAGTAATTAATGTAAAAAATACAGCTGCTGCTTAGCTCTTCCTGTGGAACCAAGTATAAGTTAAGGGCCACAATACAGCTGAACAAGAGTTCTATCTAATACAGTCAGCTCTAAGTTTTATTAATGCTGTTCCACTCTAAAATAAATTATACATAAAACTAAATATGCATAGCAGGTGAATTGAGCCTACGCATGGTATCGTATATATTATATCTCTAACTGTGGGTATCAGTACAATAATGGTTCTACAATTAAACATTTTATTTTCTGAACTTTCATGTCACACACATACATGGTTAACCACTTAACTATTTAATGTGTATATATAACTAATGGGCATGCCTGACAAACAAGTCCTCAGTTGCAATGAGTACTCTGGACAGTAATAACTAAAAACTGCATCTGTTGCACAGCCTTCCCTGTGCCAACTGGTGTAAGTTCATAGTCACAATACAGGTGATTAAAAAAAAAGGCCATCACTCTCCAAACTCAATCCAACAATTTATTCTTTAGTCAGTTTAAAAAGCATATACAGGTTTCAGCAACAGCCTTCCTCAATATGGTAATATAAACAATACAAGTAAGCCAGGGTTCTAATCTAGCACTCTAAATGTTATTAATGCTGCTCCACTTAATTTTTAAAAATAAAGAACAATATACAGATAATTATACATAACAATAACTATAGTAGTGGATTTAATATGAATTATATGTTTGACTGAGGGTATACTAACAATTATGTTTTGGTACTTAAAAGTGTCTTTTCTGCCCTGGGATGGACTTCATACTTCAATGATATCCATATACACGTAACTGTATAAGCAATGACATTGTCAGGTCACACACATACATAGTAAACCACTCACCCTTTAATCTGTCTGTATAATTAATTAGGATGTCTGCCAAACACTTCTTCTGTGGCAAGGGAGGTAAAAACACCTATGAAGAAGGATATGTATTATCTATTTTACATAGGTTTGAATCCCACATTGTAGAAATTCCTTTTATTAGTATGCAAAGCCGCAAGAAAATGTGTCAGGTCATAAAATATATATACCCCATGATGCCCCACCACTGGCCCAGTAATCAAGAAGTCTCAATCCTCACCACTGGCAACAGTGGGGGACATGCATTGGGAGGATGACAAGTACACACACAGTATTTCCAGATGCAGCTCTCTGCATCCAGTGCAATTTCCCTTAAGCGCACACAGAGACCACAGTCAGTCCAGGGCTGGTTTCTCTCTGTTTCTCCACAACCCCCAATAAGACTCCCCACTGGCACAGCTATAGGGTTGAGATCTCAGCTGAGTGGCCAAGCCAAGACCTCCAGCACCCTCTCTGTCCAACCAGTATTTTGTGTCCTTGCACAACTACCTGACACACACACACACACACACACACACACACACACACACACACACACACACACACACACACACACACACACACTTTGAGGTTTGATTTATACACCCACAGCACACAGGTTTATTAGTTTTACCCCCTCCTGCCCAGTCTATAAGGAAGTTATCGCTGCCACCAGCCATGTCCTTATCAGCTACATTAACGCCCTTTTCAAAAGGTGTCCAATCTTACAGTGTAATGTTACTATCAATACGAATGGTAGTTTGACCAAGAGCAAGGCTATTAGGAGTGGCCCACAGTGCCACCAAATAAATATACAAGTACTCGCAAAACTTAAATATGTCTTCAAAAGATCAGCCACAGTAAAAGGTTTAAATATATTTAATAATAATAAAAGAACAAGAAAATACTCAGTATATAATCACAGTAATATCATAGTTCAAAATCAGATGAAATATTTAAAACAACATTACAGGGCAGTTTCAAATAAATAAAAAAAACATCTAAATTAAGCTTTACTATATTCCTGACTGTATCTAAGAGAATTACTGTACCCTAATAACTTACTTACAGAGCAACCAAGGCAGATGTGATGAGTGGATCTTCCAGCTGATGTCAGATCAAAGAAAAATACACAATACTCAGTCTCTCTCAGAGAGTGCTTAAAGAAATATCTCACATATTACTGCTGGGATAGCTTGCAGGATGACATCACTTCTTGTAATCTGACTCTATCTCATATAAAATCCCCATTAATGCAGCTGGTAGCATTTAGTATTTACCTGTGAAAATACATAAACACAGGCTTTTCTTAGATCTAAGGCAGATCCTGGAAGTCATAAAACAATAAAAACACTTCCAAGACAATGCAGTGAACCTCTAGTTCTATCATTGTGTCTGTTACTGCACTAAAACTGAAAGATAACATCCTTTTTTGTGACATGGCTATAAAGTAATTTAATTTCAACTAATTTTCTGAAGTTTTGCTAGGTAACCTTCTGTATTCCAGTTCCCCCTTTTACAATATATACATCTAAACAATTACAATAGTGTATGTATGTTTCTGTTCCATTCCAGTAGGATACACTGTGAATACATTTTTAAAGTTCACTACTTTACAGCCCTTTTCAACACATGCTGCTGTATCAGCAGTTTGATATACACATAACATACAGTTCTAATATGTTTATAATACAAGCATATGAATCATGTTGATATTCAGAAACGACATATAATTATTTGTAAAATTCCACATAGCTGGGTTGGCAGTATCTCCTTTCATGGCACTCCCAAATATGTGTCAGAAAATATAAGTCATCTAAGAGGTAAAGCAGCATCCATCCCATAAACTAATACCTACTGTTACATTACCCTTCCTAAATCAGAAACTGTCTTCTTCTCTGTTTGGCATTGTTGCTCTCAACTAAACATCATAAAAATGCAGCTGGCATCATTGTTCGGGTATGCACACTAGTTGTAAAATGCAGTAACATGAACTGTTGGGAAAACACTTTAACTATTGCTGATTGTCCTGTGCAGACATCGCAAGAGCTAGAAAAGAAGATGCCAAATTTAGGGCTGAAAGATGGGGTGTAGAGGAACCCAGAAATATTTATTAAACCTCTTGTCAAGCACCACAGCCATAGGCTATTGCAGGGGGACTATACCAGGTCTCAATATAAATCAGAGGTCTGGAATAGTCTTGCCCAGGCTGCCTCCAGTGTGACTGGCAATGCAGGCACCACTACAACAACCTGAAATTGTGCAAGCAGGCACAATTCAACCAGTGGCAGGATGAGTTTAGGACTGCTGACATCCTACAGTTGTGTAATTATACACATAAAGATACTTTAAATTATAATCAAAGCTGGACATAGCCAAGACTGGTATGCAAATGCTCTTCTTTTTTTCTCTCCTCTTTATTTTACAGCTGCCCAGGAGGTTTCAGTGACCAGAGAAGTCCATGCTGAACATGTAGAAAGACTAAGAGAAGCAAGGGGTATGTACACAGCACAAAATAATTATTGTTGTATTCAAAGTATTGCTCTTCTATACATTAGTAGCAAATTAAGCATGCATAACTTAACTGTAAAATCAAGCATGCATGCTTCATTCTGTAATGAAGGCAAATGTAGGAGTTAATTAATTGTAATAGTGTATTCAGATGTTGTGGGTTCAGATCTCACAGGTAACAAAAACATTGTAAAATAATTAAAAATCATTGAATATGAATTTCAACAAACTTGGCATCAGTGCCATGTTGTTAACTTAATCTGTATTATTTGTAAAAGCATATGTGCAATATATGCATATTGCAATAATTATGTGAAACAATTATCAGTCGTAGTTTGCAGTTTTAAAAAGTATAACTAATGTCTCAAATACCAATTCAGAAAGACAGGGAAACTACACTTTAAGGAAAATAAACTATGTATGTGCTATCTTCCTCCTGACTAAATTAACTCTCTAAAAGTAACCTACTCTCTTATTCTTACTACTATATCTGTGAAACCCTACCTTTCTCCTAATTTCTCTTTATGTCAACTCTATAACTCTTTCTTTCTCTCCTCTCTGCTTTTTTTCTGTAATTTATAATTTCGTTCATGCTTGTTCATTTATTCTATTTTTCTCAGCCAATCTTATTAGCCCTGGTTTTTAGCTTTTCTAAACTAATGATCTATCTGTATTTTTTCATGTTTACAATTATTTATTCAAATTACCAGACATGTTAACTTCTATTGTTAACATTATTATTTAATAATTAATAATTAAAATTAAAAGTTATTAATTTTATTGTGCAAACTTTGAAAACTTTAAATGTCAGTTACATTTCTACCTTTACTCTAACAGAAAATGCAACTGCATTCTCCCCACCTAGTCCTATAATTCTCTCTCCACCTCTAAACCCCTCTCTAGCTATGATTACTAGCCTCTCTAGCTATGATTACTAGCCTCTCTAGCTATGATCTATAGGCTACCACAGATATGTACATATTGTAAATATCAAATTTGTACCATGTACCCAGGAATTTACAACTGCTTTCTAACATGAAATGTACTGTAAATTGTTCATTAATAATATTGTATCTGTATCTAAAGGTAATATGTACCTAGGAAATTACACCTGCTCTCTAGCATGAGGCATAATTGTAAATTGTTCTTCTTTTCTATATTGTATCTGTATCTAAACGTTGTAACATAGAGCTTTTCTCCCCTGGCCTCCACGGAAAATGGGCTCTCTGTGCCCAGTGGACATCCCTGGTCATCAAACTGGAAATAAATAAAATAAATAAATAAATTGTTTATGTCTATTTAAGTTTTTGTATTATTATACATCAAAATATTGAATGTTTTTTTACGTGGAGCTTTTCTCCCCAGGTCTCCACTGAAAAAGGGCTCTGTCCCAGTTGGACTAACCCAGTTAACAAATGTCAAATAAAATAAATAAATAAATATGTAAAAGTAAAATTAGATTTATATTTTAGTAATTTACTGTATGTGATATATCATGGTTCTAAGTATATTTTTCTTTTTTTTGTCTGTAAAACAAAGTGCTAAAAGAAAACAAAGTAAAAAAAAAAAAACAACAACAACAAAAAAAGTAAAATTGTGCTGTAAAACAAGATATTATTAGTATACATGTTAAATTCACATCCCTTCTCCCGTCAGTGTGACATTCGGGCTGGTCCTGCCCTACTTAGTAGTTGTCATAATAATATAACCCTTATGTACTTTAAATAAAATTAAAAATGATGTGGTACCTCTTATTTAACCAAATTATTGAGTAGATTATTAAGTCTGTGATTTTATCCAAGACAATATATTACATGGCTGGAAATATATAAACTTTTTGGACTTTGTTTTACAGCACAATAAACCACTCCCTTGCCTGATAAAAAGTATATATATATATATAGTTAGAAAGCTTATGAGGAAACTATTACTGTTATTTTTATTTTACTTGGATCACTTTTCTGTGTACTTAATAACTCTGTATGCATCCCCAATACTCTCCAATCTAAACTAATCTGTCTTTAACAAACTTTCTATCTGCTATAACCATATTGCCAGATTTGCCACTGACCTGCCTTATAGGACTCATCATTGTATTAACCTAAACCAGCTTGGGTGGCTAGAATTACCCAGCTTGATCCAGTATAACCTTATGATTACTACCCATAAGATTCTTTACAATCCAGATAATACTCCTGCTCTTAAAAATATTATCACCCACTATCACAATCCCGACCTCTTCGATCCTCTAATAAATTACTAGTCCTGACTATCAAAACTAATAACTCTGCCAGTGACTCTCTCTTTGCAAACTCTGTAGGCAAATTCTGGAGCTCTCTCCCAACCGAAATTACTTTGCTCAACTCCCTGAGTCAATTCAAGACTAGACTCAAACAACACCTGACACTAAACTGGCTATGTCAATGCAGCAAACCTGACTAACTCTCCTTGACAATGAGACTAAAATATTTATTTTAGCTTACCTGTGGCACTATCCTGACCTTTACTTTGTTTAACTCTAACGTGTTTAGGTATGTAACCACTGTAAATATTGCATCTGTAACTAACTGTATGAGCTAATAACAGTATTTTTAGCTGACTTGTGTTACTTAATGATGACTTACTCTCTGGATTTTCTTTAGCCCTGGAACTTCTATAATTTGCATAGGTATGTAACCTCTGTAAATATTGTATCTTAAACTTAACTGCTTGCTTAGACATAGACATGTTAACTACTGTAAATACTGTATTTTTTAATCTAAATTGCTGACCTTGGAGCTTTTCTCCCTGGGCCTTCGCTGAAAATGGACATGTATCCAGTCGGAATATCCCGGTCAACAAATGTAAAATAAAATAAAAATAAATAAAATAAAGGTATTTCAACTAGAAACAGACTGCCTACCCTGCTTGGATTACTTTTGAATACTTAGTAATTCTGTACAATATTTCAAATTATATATTTTTTATTATTTTTTTGACTTAGGACTCGTTTAAGTTCGCTATTTCTACTACCATTTTCTGATCTGATTAATATACAGTGATTAACTAGACATATATGGATTGAAAATCTTCCACACACACAAATTTCTTAAACTGTTTTGTTTTTGGACCCACTATAACTGTTTAGTAGGTTGTTTGAGACTTCGGGGATGCCACAGAGATTATTTGTTTTTTTTTCTTCTTTTTTTCTTGTCTCTTGCCACACCTCTTATCTCTCTTTTTAATTTTTATATGTGTAGTCAAAACATTCTGCTGTCATCAGTTATTGACAACTGACAAAATGAATTCCAGCAGAGGGAGGTAAGTCAACCAGTGCAGCTTAGCTTGCCACTCCTCCCAATGGCTGGTGCCCCAATGCCCAGCATTTCTGGGATGCAACCTGGCAGTACTGCCTCTGCAGCCCCTGTACTACCTGAGCCCTCAACTTCAGGTAGCATTACTCTGGCAGCTGGTGCAGTGGTACACTCCAGGTGTTTTGCTGGAGGTGATGATCTTGTCACCCACCTGGAGCTGCCAGACACGGTGCACGAGGTCACAGAAGTTACTATTGGTGCACTTCTCAGCCAGATGTAGAAGATGCTCATTGAAATACTGAAAACAAAAATGTCAAGCACTCCAACAACAAGCTGAGGGAAGGGACAGTGATGACAGTTTTGAAGGTGAGGACTTTCTCACCTACCAGACTTACCTGCCCCTGACATACATATGTCTCTTACCCAACATTCTTGTCTTACTGAAATGAAATAAAAAAAAGAAAACTGGACACTCATTCCACAAAAAATATCATGACATACATAGCTCTCTGCTACATTCATGTGTCTTCTCAACACACTTCATTCGGTCCATTTGGCTATACAGCATGATTACTTTGTTGAGGTGACAGTCCAAGTTCAGCCAATACTCTATACATGTTCATATTACACTGCTGAAGAAGTGGATAACTATAGCTCGTTCCCAATTCCCACCTGCACATTCCTATATTGCTTTCCCTTTGTTCTCCCCCCTCCCCCCGCTTTCCCCCATTTCACCACTTTCCTTTATACCCCATTTTCACACCTTTAATCTGGTCAAAAAATTGAATGACACACCACACACATGGCAGAAATGCCCCTAATGAAGCCCTTCACTTTTTGTCCTCTGCATTAGCACAGAGTTTGGCATTGCACAGCAGTGTCAAGTGATGTTGAAAGGATCTTTATGTCCTATGGCATGGTGCAGTTTCCTCTGCACAATGCTGTTTAAACTCATTACACTAAAGGAACACACAGTTAAATCAGTGTAAAGGCACTCAGATTACATATGTACTGTAACATTTATTTAGGTGGATGAATGTATAACAATGCAAATCCATATACTGTTGACATAAATCAATTGACTGATATAGTCCTTCACTGTAGTCATTCCCTCTCACATTTGCAAAAATTATCACATTTAATTATGTAATGTCATTCTGAAAACATGTAAAAATTAGATGGAGCAGGATTTGAATCCTGCCTCATTTACACTCAAATATGAACTTACTGCTGTTACACCAGCTGCCACATAGAAAGCTAGGCAGCAGGCATTATCAACATGTCTCATTAACTTTTGTAGGGTTTTCCATTAAGTCAGTCTTGTAAATTGGCAAGAGATACAATGACACACTTTGGTTGTGGCAAGCCTAATTACTCTTTTGGACTTTAGAATATGACTCTGGCAGTCCCAATTAGCTTACATTGAATGGGGACTGCCAATGTCCTATCTTTTTGGACTTGGGGTGGAGTAACTGCCTAGCATACTGTGTTTTTCCACACCAAACATCTTTTGGAAGTGACCCATAATTTATGGTGTGTCTGTTTTTTGAATATACAAATTTAACAGCAGAGTAGACTTACAGGCTAAACATTTATGGAAATACAGGATGTAGAACTTTTTATATACAGCTGATAAATTTACACAAGGGTCACACAAACTGTCAATCAGTACTTAAAATAAGACAACTTAATTCAAAACTAGCTAACACTAGTTGTGAATCATTTCAAACCATACTCTATTCAGTAAGCAATAAATGCAACAATCTGATTGCCTGTAATGACCAAAGACAATAACCTAGCTCAAAATGTACATTGTTGTAGTTTTGCGTAAAGAGGAACCTGAAAGTTGGACCTCAGAGAGGCAGAATGAATATATGTTTGGGATTTGTTGGTGGCAATGCAATTCAGTTCAAATGCAAATGGGACAGATTAGAATATAAATAGCACAAATAAGGCAACTGATATTATCCAATATATAAACCTTAAAGCAAGGTTTGAAAGCAAGCAATATTGAATAAAGTGGGAGAAGACACACCAAGCAGGATAAAAGCATTACATAGCCAAAGGCCTTATATTGATTTTGGAGTGGGACTTTAAATGTACTCTATCTGAGGACTTTTTGTGATGTATGTTGGCAGGATGGTTGACAAAGTAGAGGCTTATCCACTGTGGGGTTTTGCTTTTAGTATGAGATTACAAGCATGTCCATGAAAGAAAAAAAGCACCGTAATTATCTGAGTGCCAAAAGTAGCTAAAATCCTGGATGCGTAGCAGAGAACTTAGAGATAAAATAGTAGTATGGATACTTTAATTCATGAGTGAGTCTCTTCAGTAAGAAGTATTAACATTGTGTTATTGATAGAGAACCAGCTGCCTGAAGAGGCTGGAAGAGGTCTTTAAATGAACCAGCAGGGGGACTGACTCTCTGTATATTATTTAACAAGACTAGTAGTCTACTTGTGTTACTGTTCAGGTCAAGTGATGAACGGATTTCAATGCCTTATTCCAACAAGAAGATTAGAAACTTTTACCTATTGTACTCAGAACTTCTGATGTGAGGACCCTAGTAACACTGAAATCTAGCTTGATCTGCCATGACAATTTTCTGATGACCTAGCAGGCATGGTATATAAAGGTAATGTAAATGCAAACCATACTCTGAGATATTTAAGTTGATTGACTTGTTAAAACACCAAATTGTTTTGGCCCTCAATAATTAAAAGATTAGGTATCAATAAATCTAAATTCAGTGATCTTTTAATTATTTTGATGCTTCAAAATATTTCAGAAAAAGGACTTCTATCCAGAATTTATAAAATGATTAAAAATAATGCAAAATATTACAAAGAAAATCATTGGGATTATTTCAGTTCCATAAATAACTATTACCCAAGTGAAGATGAAAAAAAATGATTCTATCATCCTCTAAACAAATCACTTCCTCATTAAAATGGAAGTTATTTTCTTGGAAATTTTTGCATAAAGCATACATCACCCTGCATCAAACTGAAATAATTTATAAAAAATGTTGGATGCTGGAGATGTAAGTTGAATATTAAAGCAGATTGGCAACATATGTTTTTCCAATGCAATGTAATTAAACCATTTTGGAATTATATTAATTCTTTCTTACAGGCATATTCAATGTTAAATTTACATTCCCCGGATTTACTATTCTTCTGTGTAGGACTAGCTTAGTCCTGCACGGAAGCAGCTGTTTAGGAGCAGGATGGAAGTGTACAATGCATATTAATGAAGGCATACTGCCCGAGTTCCTAATCTTACATGGAGCGTGTAAGAGTACAGGGGGCGTGTCTGAAAGCAGACCTCTCAGAATATACATGCCCCTGCAATGAAGAACAGTGACAAGTCCTAAAAGAATGAGTGAGACCGCTCATAGGTGTACGCATACCCCCAGCAACATCCCCCATGTGTACAAGAGCAATAGTTAAAAAAACACTATAAAGATATTTTATTTTTTTTATGAAACAGATTAAATTTAACTGTAGGTGCATGGGTTTTTCTATCGCTTAGCTATGGTTAATGCAGTTTAAATGGCAGAAGAGGACAAAAAACAAGATATATGCAAATGAAGCAGTATAGCAATAGTGTAGTGGGCAGATCAGTTGCCTTATAAGCAGTCATTCTCGGTTCGAGTCCAACTGCAACACATTCCATTCTCCATATCAAATCACTTTATGACCAATATTTTTAGTTGCATAACCTACTAAACCAACTGCAACACATTCCATTCTCCATATCAAATCACTTTATGACCAATATTTTTAGTTGCATAACCTACTAAATAACATATATTCATGAATTGGAGTACTGCACTAAATGCAGATGTGAGGTGTCAGTGTCATAATGTTCCAAAGTCCACAGATAATCACATGTGCCCCATACAGTACATGTACACAGGAATCAGGCATACAAATGGAAGGTAAAATGTGTAATGAATGATAACGCTATACAGCATCCAAATCCCCACATCTTTACAAGAACTATTAGACATTACTGTCTAAAGTAGTGCAGTGGTAAGTGGGAGTAAGCACTAGTAAGCAAGTGTAAGCACTATTAAGCAGTAGTAACCAGGAGTAAGCAGATTTAACCAGTAGTAAGCGGGTTTAAGCCCGTTTGTGCAGGGGTAAGCAATGCGCACACAGGTTAAGCAATATTGAAGCTAACTCTCTGTAAGCATATTTAATCAGATGTTAGCATTGCTTACCTTCACACAAACCCACGCAAACCTGCTTACAATTGCTTAAAAGTGCCTTAATCACTCTGTATGCAACAGTCGCTGTTCTGGCCAGAAACAAAATAAACAGCCTGTGCAGGTCTTGAACCCAGGATCCTATACATTACAGTTACAGTTGATAACCACTAAGACATCACAGCAGTACATAAGACTGAGGTATCAGCAAACAAATCCTCACAATGGGAAAATCAAACTGAACATGTGAAAGGAATCTATATACAGTCTTATGTTGTATAACCTACTACATAACACAAATATGTGAATTGGAGTACTGCAGTAAGCCCAGATGTGAAGTGTAATTGTAATAAAGTGTTGAAGATCCCTAATAAACACAGGGACACCATACAGTGAATGTACACAAGAATTATGGATACCAGACACATATATAACATGTAATGAATAATAAGTCAATGCCAAAAAGCAAATATAATGCAAATTAAATATTAAGCAATGTTAAGCATTGTATAGCCCAGCTAAATAGGTGTAAGCAATGTGTAGGCCAGCTAACTCAATTTGCCCATTGGTATACCCCTTTAAGCAGTGCCAACCTTAGGTAAGCAGGTTTGTCCATAGCTTAGCCTTTTCAAAACCGTCCAATCACAGCAAAGTGTGGGAAATTGGCCATATTTAAACCCAACAGGTGGGAATACATCTCATAACTAGTGTAGCTTCCCCTTGCAGGCACCATGTCTGGAATGGGAGAGGGTGTGCACTTTCAGGTGCAGCGCTGCGGCATCCAGGAGTACAGAGTCATGGCAGGACTCCTTGTCAAAGACCATGAGCAGAGACTGCTGCAGGGCCAGTACCAGGGTTACCAACATAAAGCGGATGCCTGGGACCATCTCGCCCTTGACCTCACCAGTGCCACTGGCATAACCTGAACTGGTGAGCAGGTCAGGCATCACTATGCCAACCTGAAGTGGTGAAAGGGGGATCTCTTTAATCAGTGGATCAAAGAGACTAGGACAGCAGGGGAGGTCCCTGCTGTGTGTAAATATCACTCCACTACCTGTTTAATAATCTCCAGCTCATGTATATTATGGATAGGTATGGCTAAATATCCCTCTTATGTCTTTCACAGCGGCAAGTGAGTGGGCCGTGAGCCAGGAGGCCCATGGATGTCACTTGGAGAGGTTGCAATGCAAAGCAGGTTAGTAATACTCTTGCATGTACTGTCATAGGAAATAAATCTAAAAGTATTAGTAAATTAATTGCCTGTATAAAGCCTGTATTGTTTAAGGCAAGTACTACATACACCAGAGAATATAGCAGGTAGAATCTCATATAGGCTGTATGTAAATAAAAGCATAATAGCCTGACAATAAAGGTTTAACTGCTGGACTGCATGTGTTTACACTGGTATCATATGGTAATGTATATTTGCAATCACTTAATAGTACTGTTGTATTAAGCACTGTTACCCACACTGTGCAACATAAATAAAATGTGTAGGAATGTCCATATATGACTGGTGTAATCCCCACAGGTCATTTAGTAAAACTGAGAGAGACATAGACAGAAAACAGTGAAAAGACAGACAACAAAAACCAAATCGCACAAGCAACTGAGATGTGAACTGTTGTATTTTTAGCACACACAGCCATGGTTCAAATCCTAGGAGTGGTAGTGGTCTCCATACAGAATCATACCCCACAACTGTACAGAATGTCCAGTAAATTGGCCCATATCTGCTGCCTGTCACTCTTTCACCCTGGAAAATCAGTGGAATGATCCTAGATGTATAGGCTGCAAACAAGAAATACAACTGATTGTCACACATCTGTCAGAACAAACCTGTCACTCTAGCAACTCCCCAAACTGTTATGAGAGTAATAAGCCAAGTATGTCCCATCAAAACCCCCATGTTGTCAAGCTGTAACCAGAGTGTGTACAGTAACAGAGTGAGATGTAAGTGCATAATACTAATGTGAAATCTGGTACTTTGTGTGGCAACATTCAGGTAGTGCTAACAAACATTGCTGTGCCCAGAAATAAAAGACTGATACACTGTACTGGTACTGTTTACTTTGGTATTGTATGGCATTGTTATTGTTGGAGTTGCTCTGAATAATAAGGTATTACTCATCACCGTCACCCACACTCTGTGACATAATATAACTCTCTAGGAAATCCTATATAAGAGTGATGTAATACAAGGTCAGAATGTAAAACCACAGGAGAATTACACACAGAAATCAGATAACAGATATATAGCAATATATATATAGCACACACAACTGTGATGGACAGTGTTTTAGTGTTAGCAGACACAGCCATGGTCTGAATCCTGGGTGTGGAAGTAGGCTGCATACTGAATCATACCCCACAACTGTACAGATATGTCCAGAATGTCCAGTATATTGGCCCATATCTGCTGCCTGTCACCCTGGCCCCCTGGGAAATCAGTGGGATGATCCCAGATGTTTAGGCAGCAAGCAGGAAATACAACTGATTGTCACACATCTATAAGAACAAACCTGTCACACTACAGCAACTCCCCAAACTGTTATGAGAGTAATAAGACAAGTATGTCCCATCTACACCCCAATATTGGCAAGCTGTGACCAGAGTGTGTACAATAACAGAGTGAGATGTATGTGCATAATACTAATGCGGATTCTGGTAATTTGTGTGGCAACATTCAGGTAGTGCTAACAAACATTGCTCCCACAGGTCTGTTAGACACAAACACTGTGCCTAGAAATAAAAGATTGATACTCTGTACTGGTACTGTTTACTCTGGTATTGTATGGCATTGTGAGTGTTGCAGTTGCTCTGAATAATAAGGTATCACTCATCACTGTCACACACACACTGTGCTACATAATATAACTGTCTAGGAAATCCTGTATAAGAGTGATGTAAGTCACTAAAGGTTGAAGAGGGCAATAGTCTACATATTCCCCAGTTCAGCTGCATGTGGTCAAGACATGGCCAGAGTCTGTGCAAAAAGAGATGGACATGTATGTGCATAACATCAACCTGGAACCTAGGAGTATGTGTAGAAATAGTTAGTTAGTGTTAACAAACAATTTCTCCACAAGTATACCAGGTAAGAGGTGTATACTGCAGGTAAACCCAGTTCATGTATATAGTTGTCGACAGCCATATCACTGTCCAAACTAAGACAATAGGGTAGTGTACTAATACTTGTAAGGTACAGATAACAGCACTGACTAGAAAACTAATGTGAACTACAGGAATATACTAGTTGTTAATTGACATCTTTCTCCTCCCCCCACCATATCTCCAACAATAAACTAAATACCCAACTCAATTGGTGATGACTTCACTGTAATGTTGGGACATATGTCCTATTGTTTGATAATTATTTAAATCTGTTTCTATGCATGTGCTATGTTTAAATACTCCAACATTGGTGGCATAGTGCCATCAATGTGCCTGCATGCAGCTGTAATTACCACTGTGGTCCCATATATGCATGTGTTCTGTTTGCTATGCAACTGTTCCATATTTGGTGTCTGGGTTAATGGGAATATCTATGTATGCTGTTATACCTAATCCTGGAATGCTCTGACTATTACTAAATCACATATGTTGATAAAATATAAACATCATAGCATGTATGGGAATGCGGGTCCCAGCAGACCCACCTGTCCCACCTCAGCTGGCCGTGGCACTGGGCACCAGCACGTCTGGGGTCCAACCCAGGGCTTCCTCGTCCGTTGGTCCTGCACCACCTTTGGATGGAACCGCCTCAGGGGATGGGGCCCACCACCCTGGGAGCAGGCATGGACAGGAACCTGTCACCTGTCACCAGGTCCAGGTTGTGGTGCGTAGCTAGCTCAATCAGCAGTTTGGAGATCTGCTACACCAGCTTGAGGGCTGCATGTCACGACTAGAGGGTTGGCCTGGTTCTCCAACTCAGCCCCCAGCACAGCCACCTTCGGGGCTGTGAAGGTCCAGTGGTGACTGCCCATGAGTGGGGACCTCAGTCCCACTATTTCCACTAGGGGGCTCATGGGCTTCTGATTTCCCAACACCCCTCCCCATCAAGGTGTTTATCCCCCACATGTGTCATATTCTGCCCCTGTATGTGTTTTGTTTGCCTTGTCTGTTAACCTATCCAACCTACCTCCCCAAATATACCTACTATCCCTCCACAACATCCCACTCTCACCTGAAAAAAAAAAGGGCAATCTGTTCCCAAAAAAAAATCTCACCCCATAGATAGCTGTCCATTTTGCACACATGTCCACTGGACACATGCAATCTGGTCTAATTGGCATCACAACATATTATTGTTGTCCTCACCCCTCTCTCAGGGGTTTGAGTGTCCAAATCTACCTCCAAATTCCGTGTATATGCACAGCTGTTGCTGTAGAAGAAATGGGCAGCTATGGACCTTCCCTACACCCTTCCTGCACATCCCTAGCTATTTTCCCTACTGTTTTTTCCTATCTGTGCCCCTTTTTCACCACTTTCCTATCAACCCTTTTTTTCTTTTCTTTTAAACAAATTAGTGTGGGGGTAAGCAGGAGTAAACTTTTTTAAGCAGCAGTAAGTGAGTTTAGGCAGGTTTGCACGGGGGTAAGCAATGCCTACACAGGTTAAGCAACTGAGAAGCTAAATCAGTATAAGAAACTGTAACCAGAAGTTAGCAGTGCTTACCTCCGCACAAACCCATGCAAACCCACTTACAACTGCTTAAAAGTGCCTTAACCACTCTATATCCAATGGCCCTTGTTTTGCCAGCAACAAAATAAACAGCCTCTATAAGGCTCGAACCCAGGACCCTGCACACCATAGCAAAAGTGATTAACCACTTAGCCATGTCAGATATACATAGCTGTGATGTTTTCACAAGCATATCACCCAGCACAGTCATTCAACAGTACAGGAAATGTATTTAAACATGTAGATGTATGTGTCTGTGTATACATATTTATATCTAGATAGATATAATATATCTATATATGTAGACATAGACATATATATATAACTATATATATATATATATATATATATATATATATATATATATATATGTTCATAGGTTCATAGGTAGGTACCAGGCTATCTGCCCGAGGACATTTATAAGCCTAGCCAGAGTGTGTCGGCTTTCGCCACCCCATTGATTAATTAACTGATCCTCTGTCAAGCAGAGCCAATGAAGTGATCCCAGGGGTGTATTTTCTGTTACCCATCCACTCATCAAGGTTTCTCATGAAGAGTGTTAGTGAGGGGCTCTGCCTGATGTAATTTGGAATTTTGTTCCAAAGCATGGGGAGTCTTTGTGACAGGAATCTATCCCTCCAGCATGTTCTATTTATTGATGTGGCGAGGTTTAGCTCACTAGAGTGCGTGGCTCACAGTGACTTGGATTTGTATGAGATAAAATGTCTTTATAAAGACGATGTTAACAGTTTTTAAATACTTTTGGGAGAGTTTGAAGCACCCTAAGCTTTAATTTGAGTTTTTAATATACTCGATGTATCCATCCATTATAAAATAGCCTAAGGTCATAGTTATTATTTATTACCTGTTTTTTAAAAAAATTGACTTTTAATGTATGAAACAAGGATTGTACTTTGTTTCCATTGAGCATTTACATTTTCAATGTAATGATCGATTTTAGATACTTATATTGTCTATTCAAGTCTGTGTTGTTTTAAATAATATTTTCGCTTTTTTCCACCAAATGTTGCACACTGATTGGCCAGTACTATCACATGTACTTTAAGGCGGACTTTAAAAATGAACTACATTGTTGCAGTTATTTCATTTGTGAAGAAGTTACTCTAGTAGAGTGACAAAAACGTGTTTAGTTGTAATAAACTTGTTATATGTTAAAAACAGTTTCTTGCGAGTGGCTGGTTGAAATCCTTTTGTTTTATTACGTTTGTCTTTGGAGTTTTTCACAGTTTCTTTAGGTGGAGCACGTCCATCAATTCTGAGTTGGACATGGCTTTGTAAGTCAGGCAGAGATCACCTCTGAGTAAGCGATATGCCACTGAGTACAGCCGGAGTTTTTTCAGTCGGGCTGCATAAGAAATATGTTTGAGACCAGTAATCCTCTTGGTGAGGTACTTTTGTGGTCTTTCCAGCTGTTGGAAGTGTCTTGTGAGGTACATTCTAAAGGGGCATTGTACTCTATGATGGGTCTGATGAGTAACGAGTAGAGGGGCACTATAACCTCTTTATTTCTAGATGCGAACCCTTTAGTAATTAGATGGGCCACATAGAAGGATTTCCTAACTACTTTGGCAATATGATTGTCAAAGAAGATATTACTATCTACCTGGGTCCCCAGATCTCTTATTACCTCTTCTGTATTAAGGGGTCTGCCACCTATGTGGTAATTTGTGGGTGTTTTGTATTTCCCAAACGGGATGACTATGCGTTTTTTGGCATTTAGCTTGAGGCCATGACTTTGACACCAGGTGTCCATCTCAGTAAAGCCCTTTTGGAGGATGTCGGTGTCAGCCGGAGAGTCAATTATGGCTCACAGTTTGCAGTCATCGGTGAACTTGGTTAGCCATAATCCTCCTGTGTTTGCCTGTATTTCTGAGAAGTATATGCCGAACAAGTAGGGGACCCAGGATCGAGCCTTGTGGGACACCACTTCTGACTGGTTTAGAATAGACCTGGAGCCTGCTATTCCTACCATGTGAGTTCTGTCTGTAAGCCAGTTGGCAACCCATCTTGTGACGTAGGAGTTTATGTTCAGGCTGGTGAGTTTTTCTGTAATATCCGAGTGGGGAATGGTGTTAAAAGCCTTGGCAAGGTCAAGGTAGGCTGTGTGAACCACCTTTCCCTCATCTATGGCCTTGGTGACTGTCTCAAAGAAGTCAACCAGGTTTAGTAGGCATGATCTGCCCTTAACAAAGCCGAACTGGGTCGGGTCAAATGTTTGGAGGTTCCCAATGTCTTTGTTAATGAGTTCCATGATGATGCGCTCCATAGCCTTGCAGACCAGGCTAGTCAGGCTTATGGGGTGATAGTTACCAGGGTCATTTGTGGCCCCTCCTTTGTGGAGAGGAGTAACCGTTGTTGTGCACCATTCTATGGGCACATAGCCTGTGGAGAGGCTGAGGTTGAACAGCGTGTTTAGGTGGGGGGTTAGTTCATTCTGTAGTTCATGCAAGACGCAGCCTGGGACACCATCTGGTCCCATTGACTCTGTTTTTGGCTTTTGAAAGGGCTGTTTTCACCTGTGCATTTGTGATTTTTGGGACACTACACTTTTCCGGTATTGTTGTGGGCCCTTTTGGAGGTGAGAGGGGGGTGAAGTTTGCACTGAATCTATCTGCCAGGATGTTGGCAATATCAGTAGGTTCAGTATATTTTAGTTCAGTGCATATCTGTGAGTTGCCACTTAGATTCTTAACACAGCTAAAGAAGGCTTTGTGGTTATCTTTTGAATTCTTGGCTATTTTTCTTTCGAAGTTAACCTTGGATGATTTCATGAGGGACCTCAGTTTCTTACTGATACTGATTAGGGATGTCTTTCCTTCTTGGGATTTGCTTTTTTTCTGAACTAGTTTCCTCCTTCTATTGTATAGCCTGTTTATTGCAGGGGTCCACCAAACTGGTTTCCTTCTCTTAGAGGAGTGAGTCTTGGTTTTGCTAGGGATGGCATGATCCATGCATCCTTGTAGGTGCTCATAGAGTGCATTTGTAAAGGTTTCTGCATCTTGGGCAGCGTTATCCTTTAGCGTGGGGGCTGTGAAACTTACCACCTCTGTCTTAAGTAAGGTGAAGTTTGCTTTAGAAAATTTGTTTACTGTGGTTTCCTTAGTTGGGGGTGGTGGTGGGGTGTGGACATCCAGAGTGATTAGTTTATGGTATGATCTAACCAGTGATGGGTTGACCTCTGGTGTGGAACACCTGTTGCCCATGTTGGTGATGACCAGGTCCAATATGTTTTCACCTCTGGTAGGGGAGTTTACCAGCTGATCCAGGGCATTTGAGTTGATGAATTCCAGGAAGTGCTGGGCCTGGGAATTTGTACTCGAGTAACTTTCCCAGTGAATGGTAGGGTAATTGAAATTGCCCAGTATCAGGATGTTTGGTAGGACCTTCATGTTTTCCAGTGTCTCCAGAAAGGTGGAGTGGTGGCCCTGGGTCATGGAGGGTGATCTGTAGCAGGCCACAATTTGCATTGCAGATTTGCCCGATGTTAGTTGCACATGGATGATCTCAGAGGTATCAGGCTGCCCCACTAACCTGGAGGTGTAAGTATCCTTGATGAATATGGATATACCCCCTCTTTTTGTGTTTTGGTCCGTGTTCTGTGGCCGAAACATGTGGTATGAGTTGTAGCCCAGTAGTGCTGGGGTGCTCTCTGGAGCCTTGAACCAGGTTTCAGTTACTGCACAGATGTCGACATTCTCCATATTGAGGAGTGCTTTGAGCGCGTGCATTTTGAGATTTAAACTCCTGGTGTTGAGTAGCATAACCCTCAGTTTTTTGTTAATTGTGCTGTTTATGGAGGTGGGTTTGACTTTTGAGCCTTGCCTAAAGAAGGTACTATGGGGGCAGCAAGAGTCTTGGCCAGTATTCGAAAGCCTAGGGGTGACTGGTGCAAGCCATCTCTTGCGAAGAAATGCAGCTTGTGGAGCATGTCATCCTAGGCTGACAGACAATGGATCCCCTTTGAATGACACCAGAAGCTTAGCCACTTGTTGAAACTGATCATTTTTTCTTTATACTGAGGTATCATTCTTGGTGAGGGCAGGATGCTACTCATGGTCAGGGTCATACCAGCCTGGGCTGCATGATCAGAGAGCTCTTGCATGTCTCTTTTCATGTAGTCCAGAGAGGTACGTCTCAGGTCATTCGCACCAACATGAACAATGACAGAGTCATACTTGTACTTCTTCTGGAGTGACCTGAGTGCTTGTGTTATGTGGCAGATTCTGGCTCCCGAAAGGCAGCTAACAGTAACCTTCTGCTTGTCCAGCCTAGTGAGTGGGACATCAGTATGCCTGACTATAAAGTCACCTGTTACTAGTGTGTTAGGCATGTTATTTCACCTTAAGGGCTGTGATTGTGCGACACACTGATTTTGTGTTTTATGTGTTGTCTGGTTTGTGACGGGAAGTGCAGGTTGTTTGGGTGTCTGCTTTGGAGGTCTCTGATGCTTTTGCAGGTTTTTATTTAGAGCCTCTGAGTATGATTTTGTGCATTTATGCGTATTTTTTGCCAGTGCTGTTTTAGTAGGTATGTGTGCGGGTAGAGTTGTGGTGCAAGTGTTAACCTTTTCCTCTTGACTGTCTGTTCCAGTCTTGGGTGGAAACAGCTTAGCTTCCAGTTTGGCTGTATAATTGCAGCTCTCTGAGCAAGTGCTGGGCTGTAAGATGCTTTTTGAGTGGTTAGGTTGAGAGTTAGACTAGTTTCAAGGGAAAAACTGAAGAGGAGACTTAGTGGAGCCGGGAATAATTTAACCATAGCTAACCGGCACTGCCCGGTGCGCAAAACCATGCAAACGTGGTTTTTATAGTAGGGGAAATGAGAGAGATAGAAATTAGCCAAAAATGGCCAGTAAACTACCAACTTCTGGGTAGAACAACCCCTCCAGGGACAGATTAGTTGCTCAAAGCTCCCCTCTCTCACAGGTGAACAGAGAAACTTCCTTCTATCCAAGTAAGGTATGGGCAACTCAGAAACTAGTATTACAGCCCTGAATTCAGCACTAGCCTGACAATTGGACTATGCTAGCTTAGAAAGGTGGGAAACAAGGATTTTTTTTTTTTTTTTTTTTAAAGTTAAGGCAAAAACAGTAAAAAAAAACACTCAAAACAGCTCTAAACGACTACAAACAATCAGTAGAGGCTATTGCACTTTACTGTGTAGCCTACAACAGTTAAACAAATTATTTAAACAAAAACAACTTTTTAAAAGTACAGGCAGTCAAATAAGTACAATATGGAAAAAAAAAAACAAGCTTTTAAATCACAATAAATGTTGTAAAATCTGTGTTTAGGTGGAAAACAGTTAAGTACAGCAAGAAAGTACAGAAAACTGATACTTAATCACTCCAAAGTCTCTCTCTTAAGCTAGAAGGCTTGTATCAGTTTAAGGCTTTTCAGTGCTACCAGTAGGTTAGTTGCAGGAAAGATGAGAAACAAGCGCGGATGTGGTCTTTTAAACCAGAAAGTTGAAAGACACGGATAAACTGTCCAAATGGTCAATAAACTACAATTTCTGGGTCAAGAACCTCTCTTCTCATGGTAGATAGGCTACCTAGTGCTTACCACTCCCACTGATAAGCTAGAAGGCTTTCCTCTAACACAGAAAGGCTTGGAGGCTCAGAAGCTTACTAACAATCCTGGATACAGCAACTCTGTAACCGGACTAGGCTAGTTATAGGAAAGGCAGGAAACATGCACAAGTGTGGCTTTCAAACCAGAAAATTGAAAGAGATGGAAAAACCTGCTCAAACAGCCAATAGCTACAATTTCTGGGCCAGGGACCACTCCTCTTGTGGTAGATAGGCTACCTGATGCTTACCACTCCCACTGATAAGCTAGAAGGTTTACCTCCAACATGGAAAGGCCTGGGGGGCTCAGAAGCTTACAAAGAGTCCTGGATACAACAAATCTGTACCTGGACTAGACTAGTAACAGGAAAGGCAGGAAACAAGTGCAAACACAGGCTTTTAAATCAGAAGGTTGAAAGAGATGGAAAAGCTTCCCAAACGGCCAATAAACTATAATTTCTGGGCCAGAAACCACTCCTCCTGTAGTAGATAGGTTACCTAGTGCTTACCACTCCCACTGATAAGCTAGAAGGCTTCTCTCCAACACAGAAGGGCTTGGGGGGGGCTCAGAAGCTTGCCAACAGTCCTGCATACAGCAAATCTGTACCTGGATTACACTAGTTATAGGAAAGGCGGGGACCAAACGCAAAACAGGCTTTTAACCAGAAAGTAGAAAGAGATGGAAAAACTGCCCAAACGAACAATGAACTACAATTTCAGGGCCAAAACCCACTCTTCCCATGGTAGATAAGCTACCCAGTGCTTACCACTCCCACTGATAAATTAGAAGACTTCCCTCCAACACAGAAAGGCTTGGGGGGGGGGGGCTCAGAAGCTTACCAACAGTCCTGGATACAGCAAGTTTGTATCTGGACTTGACTAGTTACAGGAAAGGCAGGAAACAAGCTTAGAATTTTTTATTTGTTACAGAAAAGCAGCTAAAACAGCAGTAAATTCAATTCAAGTTGTAGTGCAGGCTAGCACACCCGAGCATGTAGTAGCACTACAGCAAATACAGTTCAAATAAATGCAATTAAATTAACAAATGACTAAAAAACAAGTGCAGAAGGCAGTAAATTAGAAGGCTACTAACAAGCAGTAATAAGTGCAGAGTAAAAGTGACTGAACAGATAACAGCACGCAGAAGAGCAACTAAGACAGTTACAGTAAGAGCAGATGAATAAGATATATTAATATATATATATATATATATATATATATATATATATATATATATATATTTTTTTTTTTTTTTTTTTTTTTGAGGGAAGGAACAGGGCTGAATTAAGAGGCTACAGGGGTTGTCCTTCCCAAATGCTCTCTTTGTACACAGTAGGAGTGCCTGCAATCAGAATATGATCTCACTGCACTCAGTTGAGTGAGCAAATGAGATGGGCCCAAAAGGAGTATTCAAATACAATATATATATATATATATATATATATATATGTATATATGTATATATATATATATATATCTATATGTATGTATATATATATATATATATATATATGTGTGTGTGTATATATATATATATATATATATATATATATATATATATATACATATGCATACATCTATAAATATATATGTCTACATCTATATGTATATATATATATATATATATATATATATATATATATATATATATATATATATATATATATATACACATATATACAGCAATATATATATAAGCATAAATATATATTTATATATGTATATACAGACATATATCTATAGATATAAAAGAGAATATAACAAAAACATATATGTCCACATGCGCCGTTAATGGGGGTGAGGTGGCCCAAACAGCATACATCTTGTGCATATAGATACCCCCCCCCCACAGCGAAACACATCTGCACTGCAATACAATACCAACTGTTGCAAATCCCATAACCAGGACCTGACACAACATGGCCACAAGATGTTAACAGTACTCCAACCCACCTGTATGATGTCAGGCTGGTATCAGTAACATATCATGCAGTACAGTCTGGCTACCATAAGGAATGTACAATGTGGAAGCAGTCAACATTCCTAAGATACATATACACAGACACATATATGCAAATACATATATATGTATATATATTTATTTATATATATATATATATATATATATATATATATATATATATATATATATATATATATATATATATATATATATATATATATATATATATATATATACACACACACATATATAGATATATATATATATATATATGTAACTACACATACACACACAGAGATATGTATAGGAAGATATATATGTAGAAGGTGCACACAATACGCAACAGCCACTATGCCTACAGCTGCTACCTTACCAAGTGGACATTATATGAGTCACCCATACAAATGACGATTGTTGCCTGCAACATATATCCACAGAGAGGTTAAAGGATATAACACCACACACAGGTTTGCATACACAGGAAAGCTTTATTTGTGTACTATTACAGTTGTATATGCCATGTCATATAGCTGTTTAGACTCTGACATTCATATAAAAAGACTAAAGCAACTGTGAAACTGTTATATTAATACAGTATTCTGGAAAGGTTTGTATATGTTGCTGTCCAGGCCAAGGCCTTCAAGTAGTACAATAGTAAACAACTCCACAGGATAAAAATGCCAAACTCCAGAACAAATCACAGGAATGGACAGCCAGCCACAGGAACCGCTAAACCCACACAAGTTTATTCAATTGTAGACAGTAGACAATGTTAAGTGCTTTCTTCCCTCAATAATAGGGGACTTCCTCAGAACAAAATCATGAATACAAGCTCTTAACATTATCTAGTACAATAGTAAAGACAGACTGATCCACAGGATAACAATCAATCAGCAGTAAGTAATGCAGATGTATAGTCCAACAGCCTCTATCTACACTCTGTACACAATCCCTAGGGGGTAAAGACCTCAGATGACACAATGGTATGTATCTGTTTCATAACAAGGCATAACTGACACCATCACAATCACACTGACAAACAGAACAGTCTGTATGGCAGGAAGCAGTAGGCCTGTATTTATCCAAGGTGAACTGTATGGTAATGTACATCCAGATACCTTAAGGCAGCTTACCCCTGATACCCCCACACATTGTAACAGCCTAGGTTAGTTATGGTGCACCCCCCCCCAATAGATTGACATACAGGGCCATATACCACTGTTACATACACTGGCCTCTGAAGTGCATAAGGGCATACATTTATTGTGTAGATGAAGCCCACACATATATGGACCCAACCCCACAATATGTGTGGGGGCCACAACAGTAGTGGACCGATGGCAGGAATGGCAGCATGACATACTCACAGTCCACTACATAACAACCCCTGACAGCATGTCATATGGACAAAGCCTGGTATGTAGGTGGAGGACAGAGGCTGGAATACAGGCCCATATGTGAAATACTGTTGTCATACACTAAGCAAGTCACTGGTGTTACAGGATAGTCTGCAACATACACCTTAGTCAGGCATATGAAGTTAGAAACACAAATGGATGTAGCCATGTACTGATAGGAATGAACACACACACTGCCAGTAATATATCTGACACAAGACCTGTGTTGTGGACAGACAAAACATAACAGGCACACCTCTGGCCATCAGGTGGATATGCCTACAGCTGAGAGCTATGCAGACATACTGCATTCCATGTTAAATTAGTATGTACACACAAACTCTGTAACACCAGTGCTATACAATGCATACAACAACACTACTCACACTCTGTCTGTATTTCTGGAACCTCATACAAATATGTAGCTGGCCAGAGTGTGCACGTTCTCTTGCAAAAGGTATTGCTACCTGCTGTCTGTAATACTGCTACCCACACACAGGAAGGATATCCACCATACAGGAAAGGTAAAGGGATCATGCCTACATGATGTAGGGAATTATAGTAGTGGGTTGCCATGACAGTGGTAACTGGAAGTACTACACAGCATGTTGCATGCAGGTAGCAAGTGGAGGACACTGACTGGTGCAGAGGCCATCACCTGATCATGTGCATCACCTACAAAATCCATGCTGCAATCTATCCAAAGCAGCTCAATCTATTTACTGGAGAGAGACTGAGAGTGAGTGAGTGAGTGAGTGAGTGAGTGAGTGAGTGAGTGAAAAGCAAAAAAAAAAAAAACATCCATCCAGCAAACTATTCAGAAGAAGCATCATTCCCACAACAGGTATGTGAAGTATATATGCATGTAATTGACTGTAGTAACTGGTCCATAATAATGGGATAGATTATGGGGAATGATTTATATGTGTTATCAGGTGTTGTTGTTGTAATGATGTTCAGCTGAACAACTGCTAAGGACAATAGAGTCTGTCCCTGTGGGTAGTGGGCCATACCTGTCAACTGTGCAGAGCAGCACTGACTGATAAGATGTAAGCCATCATAGTGTGTGTTGTGTAATGGGAAGTATGTATATTACTGTGGCCTATAGCTGATGGTGAAAGTAATGCCATAATGATGGACACATGGGTCCCACAGCCCACCACTTGCAGGATACTCAGGTTAACCTGTATTGTAGCATGCTGGAATGCCATAGGTGTGTAACAGGGTTACCTGCAATCTGGCCCTACATATACCCCCCCCCCCCCAATGTTATGATGTGTCCATATGTGGCACCTGTCTGTGTTGTAGTAAGGCAGAACAGTGCAGCTGTGCAGGAAGGTGTTGTGAGATTGTGGACCTGATGGCTGAATGTACCCCATATATAGGTATGTATGTGTGTATATATATATATATATATATATATATATATATATATATATATATATATATATATATATATATAAATATATAATATATACATATATCTACAGGTAGCATACATCCTTCTAAGTTGGGAACTGCTGATTGAAGGCTCATGTCTGTTATTCTAAAAGCGTATTAGTTCTAGGTTAAGGACTTGGGCTTCAGGCCAGTTATTTTACATTAAGAAGGTTTGTGGTCTGCACTCTTGTGGGAGGAGAGGCTAGATTCTGCCCTTCTGAGCTGGGAATTTCTGGTTAAAGGCTTATTGTGCATGGTTACTTGAACTGTTTCTTTCTGAAATCGGTACGCCTTGTTTGCTGTAGCATAGACTAGATTCAGGCCGGCTGGATCTAGCTTTGTTTGTATGAATTGTGCACTGACCCAGGACGTCTTTATTGGAGAAGGTTTCTCTGTACCCTAGTGGCAGGACTGTGCAGTTAGAACTTGTCTGATTGAAGATTGATGGAACAGGGCTCAGTTTTAAGCTTTTTAACTGGTTAATTGGGTAAAGTGTTGTTTTTATTGTATCTGCTCTATTTTCTGGAAAAAAAAAAAAATATATATATATATATATATATATTTGTTTCTCGCCTTTCTGAACTAGTATAGTCCAGTTTTCATGTTATTGCTGAATCCAGGGTTGTGTTACAAGTTTCTGTGTTGCCATATCTTACTTGGATAGAAGGAAGTTTCTCTGTTCACCTGTGAGAGAGGGGAGCTTTGAGCAGACTATCTGTCCCTGGAGGAGTGGTTTCAGGCCAGAAGTTAGTGGTTTGTTGGCCTTTTTGGGCTAATTTTGATTGTATCTGCTCTATTTTCTGAAAAGAAAAATTATATACTTGTTTCCCACCTTTCTGAACTAGTATAGTCCAGTTTTCAGGTTATTGCTGAATCCAGGGCTGTGTTACAAGTTTCTGTGTTACCATTACCTTACTTGGATAGAAGGAAGTTTCTCTGTTCACCTGTGAGAGAGGGGAGCTTTGTGCAGCCTGTCTGTCCCTGGAGGAGTAGTTTCAGCCCAGAAGTTAGTAGTTTGTTGGCCATTTTGGGCTGATTTCTCTCTTTCACTTCCCTGCTATAAAAACCTCATTTGCACAGTTTTTACGCTTGTATTCCGCTCAGCAATTGCCTTCCAGGTGTTCTGCAGAGTCTACAGCAGCAGAGAGACAAAAGAGTGACTTTGGAGTGATTAAGTATCACTTTTCTGCTTTTCTTGCTTTCTTAACTAATTCCGCCTAAAACGCCAGTTTTTTTTTTTAGCAAATTTGTGATTTAAAAAGTTTGTTATTGTATACAACACCGCACAGCTCCTCGTGGTGCCCTGCAGAGTGATACAGGCAACAGAGAGATCCAAGACAGACTTTTTCAGATTTAAGTATTTTCTCTGTTTTTTGCTCCAACTGCCTTTTCCCGCCTAAAAAGCAAATTTCTAACTGATCTGTGCTTTAAAAAGTTTAAATTACATTTGCCTTCTGCTTTTTACAGTTTTTGCACTTGTTTTATATCAATTTAAGTCATTTTTGTACTGTATAAATGTTGTAGGCTACACACTAAAGTGCGCTAGCCTGTTTATAGCATTTACAGTGTTTTCTGTGTGTTTTTCTGCTGTTTCCTGAAAAAAAAAAAAAATCTCTTTTCCCGCCTTTGCTGAACTAGATTAGTCCAGATTTCAGGTTTTGCTGAATTCCGGACTGTGGTACAGTTTCCTGTGTTGCCCATATCCTTACTTGGATAGGAGGAAGCTTCTCTGTTCACCAGTGAGAGTGGGGTGCTTTGAGCAGCCTATCTGTCCCTGGAGGAGTGGTCTCAGCCCTGAAACTAGTAGCTTATTGGCCGTTTTGGGTCAATTCCTATCTCTTTCAGTTTCCCTGCTTTAAAACCCGCATTTGCATGGTTTGCGCCAGTATACAACTCCGCACAGCTCCTCGTGGTGTCCTGCAGAGTGATACAGGCAACAAAGAGACCCAAGAGAGACTTTTCCAGATTTAAGTATTTTTTCTCTGTTTTTTGCTCCGACTGTCTTTTCCCACCTAAAAAGCGAATTTCTAACTGATCTGTGCTTCAAAAAGTTTAAATTGCATTTGCCTTTTGCTTTTTACAGTTTTTGCACTTGTTTTCTATCAGTTTAAGTCATTTTTGTATTGCATAACTGTTGTAGGCTACACACTAAAGTGTGCTAGCCTGTTTATAGCATTTACAGTGTTTTCTGTGTGTTTTTCTGCTGTTTCCTGAAAAAAACAAATAAAAAATATATTCTCTTTTCCCGCCTTTGCTGAGCTAGATTTGTCCAGATTTCAGGTTTTGCTGAATTCCGGACTGTGGTATAGTTTCCTTTGTTGCCCATATCCTTACTTGGATAGGAGGAAGCTTCTCTGTTCACCAGTGAGAGTGGGGAGCTTTGAGCAGCCTATCTGTCCCTGAAGGAGTGGTCTCAGCCCTGAAACTAGTAGCTTATTGGCCGCGCTGGGTCAGTTCCTATCTCTTTCAGTTTCCTTGCTTTAGAACCCGCATTTGTGCAGTTTTGCATGATTTTGCACATAGCGCAGCATTGGGCAGCGCTGCTTAAACGGGTTTAAACTATTCCCGGCTCCACAAAGACTGCTCTTCACTTTTTCCCTTAGAACTGTTCTAAATCTCAAAGTAAGCACTCTATTTTCATTCTAAAGCCCTGCAGTTGCTCGTATAAGTAATCATATAAGTAAGCACTAATAAACTAAAGCACTACACCCTCTTATACTCCCTTTAAGTACTTGGCTCCCTATTGGTCCTTTTTGATCAGTCAAAAAGTAATTCCTTATACTATTCTGGCATGTCCAAATGTCAGTTTCGGGTTTACTCTCCAGTCCAGCTGGTGAATCTGGGAATCTTGAGGCAATGTTACAATTGCCTTATGTACACAGACCACCCTCTCCTCCTCCCAACAAGCTCAAATATATGTGAGAGATGCAACTATATAGCCAGATTGGAGGCTGAGCTCTCTCAACCCAATACTGGGACAGTCAGTCAGGAGGAGAAGGTAACCACACACACCACAAATCCAGTCTCACATAGACCTACCGCAACAGAAAACCAAACACATAAACACACAAAAACATACTCGGAGGCTCTAAATAAAAATCTGCCCAAGCAGCAGAGACCTCCAAAGCAGACATCCAAGCAACCGCTACTCCACAACAATACCCACATATCACATAGTTCACAAAGTCAGTGTGCCACACAGTCACAGCCCTTAAGGCTAAACAGCACACCTAATACAGTTGTAATAGGTGACTCTATTGTCAGACACACTGACGTCCCACTCACCAGGCTGAACAAGGAGAAGGTCGCTGTAAGCTGCCTGTCAGGTGCCAGGATCCGCCACATAGCACAAGCACTCAGGTCACTCCAAAGCAAGTACAAATATGACTATGTCATTGTCCATGCTGGTGTGAATGACCTGAGATGTACCTCCCTGGACTACATGAAAAGAGACATAGAGGAGCTCTCTGATCATGTAGCCCAGACCGGTATGACCCTGACCTTGAGTAGCATCTTACCCTCACCAAGAATGATGCCACAGTATAAAGACAAAATGATCAATTTTAACAATTGGCTAAAGTATTGGTGTCATTCAAAGGGGATCCAGTGTCTGTCAGGCTGTGATGACATGCTCGACAAGCCACATTGCTTCGCTAGGGACGGCTTGCACCTGTCACCCCTGGGCTTTTGAATACTGGCTAAGGCTCTTGCCACCCCCATAGTGCCTTTTTAGGCAAGGCTCAAAAGACAAACCCACCTCCATAGACAACACAAAGGAAAAGAAACTAAGGGTAATGCTGCTCAATGCCAGACGTCTAAACCTCAAGATGCACACACTCGAGGCTCTCCTCAGTATGGAGAATATTGATATCTGTGCAGTAACAGAAACCTGGTTCAAGGCTCCCGAGAGCACCCCAGCACTACCAGGTTATACCTCATACCATGCTTTTTGGCCCCAAAACTCGGACCAAAACACAAAAGGAGGGGGAGTATCCATATTCATCAAAGATACCCACACCTCCAGGTTAGTGGCACTGCATGAAGCATCGGAGACCATCCATGTGCAACTAACAGTGGGAAAAACTGCCTTTCAGTTTGTGACCTGCTACAGACCACCCTCCCAAACTCAGGAACCCCACTCAGCTTTCCTGAGAACACTGGAGAATATGAAGGTCTCTCCAAACACCATTATATTGGGTGACTTCAACTACCCAAACATAGACTGGGAGCACTACTCAAGCCCCAACACCCTCGCCCAATGGTTCCTAGAATGTATAAACTCAAATGCTATGGAACAACTGGTCACCACTCCCACAAGAGGGGAAAACATATTGGACCTGATCATCACCAACATGGGGACTCTATGTTCCATACCAGAGGTATACCCCTCATTGGTAAGATCTGACCATAAATTAATCTCACTGGACATCCATATCCCATCCCCACCCCCAGCCGAGGAAACCACGGTGAAGAACTTCTCAAAAGCAAACTTCACACTTCTCAAAATCGAGGTGGAATCCTTCAAAGCCCCCAGGCCAGTGGAAAATACGGCCCAAACCGCAGAATCCTTTACAAACGCTTTCTATGGACACCTACAGGAATGCATGGATCGTACTATCCCAAATAAAACCAAGACTCATTCCTCCAAAGGCAGGAGACCTGTCTGGTGGACCTCAGCCATAAATAAGCTATACAACAGAAGGAGGAAGCTACTACATGATAGAGCAAAATCCCAAAAAGGGAAGGCATCTCTGATTAGTACTAGCAAGAAACTATTATCCTTCATAAAATCATCTAAGGCCAGCTTCGAAAGAAAAATTGCACAAGATGCTAAAGATAATCACAAGGCCTTCTTTAGTTATGTCAGGAACCTGGGTGGCAACTCCCAGATATGCTCTGAGTTAGTTCAAAATGACAAAAAATACACTGAACCCACAGACATTGCCAACATCCTGGCAGGCAGGTTCAGTGAAAACTCCCCCCCCCCCTTCCCCCCCAAAAGAGCAAATGTCTATCCCAACAGAGTGTAGCCGCCCTGACATCACAGATGCACAGGTGAGAGCTGCCTTCTCCAAAGCAAAAAACTCAGCATCAATGGGACTGGACGGTGTCCCGGGCTGCGTCTTACATGAACTGCAAGAAGAACTGAACCCTCACATAAAGTCACTGTTCAATCTCAGCCTTACTACAGGATATGTACCCAAGGAATGCTGTACAGCAACAGTGGTCCCACTCCACAAAGGTGGTGCCACAACGGACCCCGGAAACTATCGCCCTATAAGCCTGACTAGCCTGGTCTGCAAAGCTATGAAGCGTATCATAATAAAACTCATAAACAAAGACATTGGGAACCTCCAAACACTGGATCCTACTCAATTTGGCTTTGTTAAGGGCAGATCTTGCCTCCTGAACCTGGTCAACTTCTTTGAAACAGTCACCAAGGCCATAAATGAAGGGAAGCCTACCTGGATCTCGCAAAAGCCTTCGACACAATACCCCACTCGGGCATCATAAATAAGCTCACCAGCTTAAATATCAACCCCTATGTCACAAGATGGGTTGCAAACTGGCTCAGGGATAGAACCCACGTGGTCAGAATTGCAGGTGCCATGTCAGACTCTAAACCAGTTACAAGTGGCGTCCCACCACGCTTAGTCCTGGAGCCTCTCTTGTTCGGTATATATTTCTCTGAGGTACAGGCTAACATGGGAAGACTATGGCTGATCAAGTTCGCAGATGACTGCAAACTGGGTGCCATAATCAACTCGCTGACTGACACAAGCATCCTCGAAAAGGGTCTCACAGAGACGGATAACTGGTTCCAGAGCCATGGCCTAAAGCTAAATGCCAAAAAGTGCATAGTCATCCCCAATGGGAAAAACAAAGTGCCCACAAATTACCACATAGGTTGTAATCCATTAAGTACGGAAGAAGTAATTAGGGATTTGGGGACCCAAGTAGATAGCAATCTCTCCTTTGACAATCACGTTGCCAAAGTGGTTAGAAAGACCTTCTATATAGCTCACCTTATCACAAAAGGGTTCACATCTAGATCAAGAGAGGTCATTGTGCCCCTCTACCCATCACTCATCAGTCCCATAATTGAATACAATGCCCCATTTGGGATGTACCTTACCCGACACCTGCAGCAACTGGAAAGACCCCAAAAGTACCTCACCAAGAGGATCAAGGGACTCAAACAGATGCCCTACACAGTTAGGCTAAAGAAACTCCAGCTCTACTCAGTTGCTTACCGCCTACTCAGAGGCGATCTGTGCCTGACGTATAAAGCCATGTCCAACCCAGAAATAATGGACATGCCCCACCTCAGGAAATCCAAATCCCTTAGAGCTACATGCTCCAGGGACTTAAACCTCAGCACAGAAATAAATAGGACATGCTGGAGGGACAGATTCATATCCCAGAGGCTCCCCTCACTGTGGAACAAAATCCCAATCCATGTTAGGCAGAGTCCCTCAATGACCCTCTTCAAGAGAAATCTTGACGAGTGGATGGGAGATCATAAGTTTACCCCTGGGATCTCTTCTGTGTCCCTATTAGACAGAGGCACAGTAAACTAACCTTAAAAGGACTATCTTCTATGACCTACTATACAGAGGCACAGTGAACTAATCTAAAAGGATGGTGAAAGCCAAACATACTCTGGCTAGGCTTATAAATGCCCTAGGGCAGATAGCCTAGTATCAACCTATGAACCTATGAACCTATGTATGTCCGCAAATATACAGATACCCATATGTAGACATATACATAAACACATATACAACATCATATATATCTACACATATATAGATATATACCTATATGCACATGTCTACATATATACAAACACACACACACATATATGTATGTGAATACATGTCCCCTATATTACCACCACAGGGCTGCATGGTATATGTGAGGGAACAGCACACATAGCAATGCACACAGATATATATATATAGCTGTCAGTGTGTGCAACATGGATGGGCATGTCACATGTGAACCCCTTGTTGGGACCACATTCCCTTGTCTGTGAAGCAGGGAATGAGAATAAGGAGAAGTATGGCAGGTATAGTTGTGGAGTGGTCCGGGTTGGTAGATATAGAAGACAGCCTACAGGGGTGGTATGTGACACATGTAGTGGGTAAACACCCTGGATGGTGTGTGTGTGTGTGTGGTCTGTGATGTGGAAGCCCCATGGGCCCCACTATGGACACAATGGGAACAAGCCTCCCATCCACTGCTACTCACAACAGCAGTCCACGTCCCAAAGGTGCCTGGCCTGGAGGCTGAGCAGGAGGAGCATGTGGACCCTGTGAATGTGTACTGGGTGCCTCAAGGTGATGTAGCACACCCCACATGTCTCTGTGGAGCCCGCTATGGAACAGACCTTGGATCTGACCTCGGGGGACAAGATCATGGCTGTGTGTGCCCCCAGCGGGGGGGGGGGACAACATCCCCTGAAATGTTTCCACCTGAAGGTAGTGCTGGACCAGTACATGAGGAGGCCCCAGGGTGGGTCCCACATTTGATGTGGCCTGGTAACATGGGCAGATGTGTTTGGAGAGTTGGTTCTTCTGGCAAATATTCCCTAAACATGCTATTGTGTCACTGTTATAGAACATGTGCAGGTAGTAATAGTCTACACAATCCCAGAACGTGTCCAACAGCATGCATAGATATCCCCAATAACACAGAATGTCAGATGTGCAGCAATCACATAGCAAGCATACCACAGGCATATATGGAACCATAGTGGCCCTGAAAATGGCATGCAGATGAATAGTCTGTAACAGGCCAGCAATGATAGTGTCCACACAGGGAGCATGGCTACAAACACATAGCACAAAGTGTGGTACAATACAATATCTGTCCCACTGGTAGGTAAGCTGTAGCCATACCTATTGAGTTGTGTGTATAGTTTGTTGTCACTGATATGGTAGGGGGTGACAGAGATGTGTATTAAGAACTGTGGTAACCTTGCTGTATGAGTTGCTCAGACCTGTTTTCATCTTTATGTCTTTCAGGCAAAATGTCACATGGATGGCTCCTAGCTTACTCAGCTGCTGAGAATGAAATAGTGCTAAACCACCTAATACAGCACTACCCTGTCCTGTTTGGAAGGGCCACCCATGAGCAGCAGGAGCGGACCGCCCTGTGGAATGACCTAGTCCACAGGGTCAATGATATCAGCTGCACAACCACAGTTATGATCAGGTCCGGCATTATTGTTCTGACCTGCTTCGCAATGCCCATTAGCGTGATGCTGCAGTCTGGGGGGATCACCTCACAATGGGGGGGCCATGCCATCCACCCTCCCTGATATGTGTTGAGGAGCTCCTCACCAGCCTCGTGGCACCTGCCCATCTGCATAGCCAATAACTGCCAGATACCATTGTGGAGGTAGGTGCTACCTAGATATCGGCTGAGGAGCATGCAGGTAAGGCCTCAGGGCACATTAGTAGATCACTGTTGCGTATGCATCTGCATCGGTACAGGTAGAACATGCATATCTGACATGTCATAGATATAGTTTATTGCTGCATAGTAGTGATAAACAGATATGCATACATGGTAGTATTGTGGACCTGTACTGTTGATGTCTTGTAATGCTGCACCCACCTTGTAGCAATGCCACAGGTGTGGCCACTGACTTCGCATCTCTCACCCTCTTATGTAGGTCCCTCTGGTATACCACCAAGGCAGCAGCCTGTAGCTGGTGAGTATGGTTTATGCTGATGCTTGCCAATACTCTGGGCATGTTATGGCTATGGCATATTCCATGCACATTTCTAACACACCTGCCCAGAATGCATGCTGTACATGTGCACATATTGTTGCTGTTAAATGCACAGCATCAGAGTGGTGACCACGATGGGATTTTGGAAGAGTATGTCAGATACCTGCAAGATAACTAACATTCTGGCATTGCGGAATGTGTCCACAGGGAGTAACATAATGGTGGGAGACATGGCCTACAGTGGGGACATGTGTGAAACATCACCCGTATTCAGTGCAACAACAGCGTATATACCAGTAGTACAATAGCAACTCTTACAGAGGTACACTATGGCATAACATATTACTGTGGCCCACATTATCAGGTAGGACTAGGCTGTAACATGTGGTGTTCAGTGTATGGGACACTGCAAACTAACACACATGTGTAGGCCTTACTTGTCAAGCATCTGCAAACAGGCTGAAGGTGAGAAGGGGGTGTCAGCATGACACACCAGTGCACTGCAGCAGGGATCTTGAGGATGCTAAGAATGGCTGTATCTGCACACAGTCAGGTTCAGAAACTTTGGCAGATGTAGATAGTGGCAGCAGTGTGTGAACACCAAGGGATGTGCACATGAGTAGACCTTGCAATCATGCAAATCTAGGGGAACATGTGTAGGGCAGACTGAACATACACTGGCAAATGCAGATGGCCCATGCTAGTATACCCCTGCCAGGAGTAGTCACTGTTGTAGTACACATAACAATAGGTGCAACAGACAGTCATAAGGCTGTGCACACATATGGACACACGGAGTGTATGCATCGTGGTTAGCATCCGCACACCTAACACATTCCATAGACACTGCATGTGAATGTACAGGACATATGTCACATATCGGGCTCATGTACTGTTAATATATGCAATGATGTGGTCCCATGGCAGATCAAGGAAGGGTGCATCATATCAATAAGGGTGTGTACACTCCCCATAGCCACGGTATACTCTGACGGTTGTCAGTGTAACAGTATTGGATTGGTCATACATGGTCCGCTGATGTTGAGATCTGTAAACCAGACATCAGGCATTCACAAATGACATCTGTCCACATATCATCCCAGGTATGTGTTGCTGAAAAACATAGGGGCTATGAGCATTAGAGCTGACGTAACTGACACAGTACTACACATTCAGCAATAGGTTGTACACCTGTGAGGTTTGGTGCACAGTACATGGCAGGGTGCAGAACAGGTGCACAGGAATACCATGTACATGGGTGCAGTGGTATCCAGGGGATGGGGCATCACCTACTAACACAGCACATGCATCACACACATGTATACTGTTGCTAGCATGGATTGACTATAGCTGCACTGCATGCTGTTGTGTCCCATATTGTATGCATGTTGACAAATGGGTAATAGGAAGACTGTGTGTACTAATATTGTACAACCTCACCTGTAAGTGTGTGAGTGTATCTTGGTGGGTGGTTAGTTTCTCTGTAGGGTCACTCTGGTGAAGTGGAGGGAGGTTGATGCATGGAGGATGCATGTGTGCATGTGTATGTGTTTTTGTGGGTGTCCATGTATGCACGTGTGATTGTGGGGTTGTTGATACAGCAGTACTTCCCTTTGGGATCGTGCAGTACATGGACATGGACTGACACATGACACACCAGGAATAAAAAGAAGCTAGTTGAGGCACAACACGACAATGAGAAGCTGACCGTTTATTTATAAAGAAAAATAAAAATAGTGATAAAAACCGTCAAATAAAAGAAACGTTTCAGTAAGCGCTTTCACATTCCAACTGAATGCTTCATCAGACTGTTTAGGTAACTCTAAATTGATTCTCTCTAAATACCTTGTCTCTCTCATTGTTAAACCAATCACATTCATTGCTCATGAATAATAAAGCAGTATGACAGCATATACCAGTAGAATAATATCCCCCTATTGTTTTATCATCGCATTTCAAAAGCTACTATCTACTGAAATGTCACTTAGGTAATACAACTTTAAAAACATAAATACATAAATAACACAAGCATGTGCCATATAAAATATAATGTCTATATATACTTTACAGTGATAAGAGTGAAACATAAAGCCATATGTATATAAATATATGTATAAGAACTATATAAAACAAATATATATACATGTACATCTATGTATATGAATTGTGTAAATCTAAAATCTGGAACATCTTTACAGAATAAAATGCAGATTTGGGAAACAATCTATGTGGCAAAAATATATTAGATTAAAACCATTCTATCTATTTTATATGCTATATAAATCTATAATAATGTCAGCTTAACTAATGGATTAATACTTAAGATTTTTTTAGCATACATAAAAAATAATATATATGTATAGGGTCATTCCTCAGAGTGGATGTATAACAACATCCTATATTAAAGGCTCCTGGAAAAGATGGGCTTAAGCTCTTAATGCTTAAAGTCTCTAGCAGCCAAAAAGGGATTCAAAGAAACCCTATAATTGAGCCCTGAGCTTCTATTTGATTGTAATCTCAAAATCCATCTGGTTTCCCTTTGTTCCATGTAGCTTTTATGATTACCTAGCTTAATGTTTTTATATACCAACTCAACAGCTATAAACTTAAAGCTATGCGTTGTGCCTTTATTCATTTTGTGTTTTGCTAAGACATTGTTATCGTCTTCCTTGTTTATGGCATTTATATGTTCCTTTACATGTTCCCTTAATGTCCTGTTAGTCATGCCTACATACAAAGATCCGCATTTTATACATATAGCTAAGTAGATCAAATCCCATGTTTTACAATCTGCATATAAACTGAAATCGTATTCTCGCCATGTGTCGGGGTGGCAGAACTTTTTATTGTTCAACATGTAGCAGCATTGATTACATCTCCCACATGCATAAGTTCCTTTCCTATCAGACTCGACATGTTTCTTCTCATTTTTCTCATAACATAATAAACGTTTCAGTGATTTTGTGTTCTTATAAGTGAATTTGGGAGTGTCCTTCACTAATTCATGTAGCTTCTCAACTATGGTTAGAATATTCCAGTTCTTCATAAAGATCTCTTTAATTTTCTTATTATTGTTCGAAAAAGGTATCACAGGCTTGCTTAACTCTGTTTTGTCTCTGTTTCTATCCTTTATATTGAAATCATGACTACCATCATAAATGAATGGTTTTCTTGTGGAAGTCCTCCTTGTTACACTATCTTTAAACAAGCAATCTGTTTTTTTCTTTTATATCCTCTTTCTTGAAATTCACCATGTAATATCTTGACCGTTTCTTGAAACTTGGTGTGTTGGCTGGTGAGTCTGGATGCTCTTATTGCTTGTCCCTTCACTGTGTTGCTATAGACATGTGTGGGATGCATGCTAGTGCGGTGTAATATTTAATTTTTCCTGCACTCTTTTCTATAAAGCTGTGTTTGTATTGTACCTCCTTCTCTTATTAAAAGAACATCTAAAAACTCTATCTTTTCTGCTGACCATTTTCCTGTCAAAAACAGAAAAATCTGTCGTTCCATTAATGTATTCAATGAACTCTCATAGTTTGGACTCCTCTGCTTTCCATAATAAAAAAACATCATCTACAAAACGTTTGTAGAATAAAATGTTCTCATGGTATGTACTTCTTATTATGTATGTATATTCCCGGTATGCCATTATGATGTTAGCATATGAATTTGCACATGGGGTGCACATGGCAACACCATTCTGTTGTAAAAAATATTGGTCTCCGTATACGAACATATTGGTCTTTAGAACGATGTCCATTAACATGACACATCTTATTATCAACTCTCTTGTCATCTTGTCATATCCGTTTCTATCAGAAACAACGTCATGTAGTCAACACCTACATCGTTAGGAATTGAGGTGAATAATAAGTTCACATCTAACGTTACCATGTATCTAATCTCACCATTGCTTTGTGGTAATGTATAATCAGAGAGGCTCTCTATAAACTGTTGTGTGTCCCTAACTACTGTCTCAGTCTGTCTCTCAGTGTGAGAGTGACATGCATCAGCCAATCCTCTGGATGCCTCCTGCACATGGTCACTGAGGTGATCAAGTTGACATGTATGCAACATGTATTACAACACATGGTTAGTGTCTGTGATGGAGACCTGTACCCAAGCATGTTATGTTGACTGTGGTAGTGTAGTGGAGGTACCCGTGGCATGTGGTGCGTACAAGGTGTTGTCTCCTATATGTGCCAGTTCTTATACAGCTGGGCAGACATAGTGTCAATCAAGCATAGATTGCCTATACATATCCCAGCTGGATATCTGCTATCTGCACATCTGTACAGGGACTGATAGTCATCAGCTTGGAATGTAGCTATGCAGCAGGATGAATGTATTGACACATAGACATTTGCCAACAATATGTATGCCATAACTACACGTTGAAAGCCCTCACTTACATGTGCTGTACAGACGGTAGTCTACAGTTACATTCCACATGTCGGATCATTATCCAGTAGGGGATATATTCTGTGACACAGCTAACACACCAGGGATACAACAGGAAGGCCTCAGAGTCCAGCTATGCCTGCATGTGTGCCTGTTGTCAGTACTACATTTAGCACTCTACTCTTGAATGGGAAAGCACTGTCAACAGTAGTACCGTCATGATACACTACATGCCAGTGTGACAGCATGTACCCTGGGCTACTACACCTGTATGTAACACATTCACACAGATAACAGTGCTGTACAGGCCTCATATACTTGTCTGTCCCAGACATGACACTCACACCCCTTGCTGCTGTAATGACAGCACATAGGCACATGTATTGTACATGGCATTACATAAACTTATTACAGATGTCATTGCTCTGTTATGTTATCAGACTGGGTGGTGTGAACTGGTTACCAGGGCTAAGCCATGCTTAGCAGTTATTAACATTGCTCCACTATAACAGTTAAGATGATTTGCGCACTGATAAGCGAAGCCTACACTGTGTAAGCACTCATATGTTTACCCCTAGCTTAGCACCACTTAGATTCACGCAAACCCACACAAATGCACTTAAAACTGATCAAAACTGCCTTAACCACTCCATATCCAACAGTCCAAGTTCTGCCCAGCTTCAAAATGAACAGCCCTTACAGGTCTTGAACCCAGGACCCTGTAGACAGCACTTAACCACTATGCCATGATCACTGTGAAGACAACTGTTGTTTTTCCAATATATATGTCAATACACATATTGATTAGTATTGAACAATTGCCTTTACTTCTACAATTGTGTAGTACTTGTTATTAATATGACTGTTCATAGGTTCATAGGTTCATAGGTAGGTACTAGGCTATTGGCCCTAAGGCATAATTAAGACTAGCCAAAATGTTTCGGCTTGCGCCTCCCATGTGATTTAGTTATCTGCGCCTCTGTCGAGCAGGGCCACAGAAGAGATTCCCGGAGTGAATTTCCTGTTCCCCATCCACTCATCAAGATTCTTCTTGAAGAGCGCTAATGAGGAGCTCTGCTTCACATATATGGGTACCTTATTCAAGAGCAGGGGAGTCTCTGGGATATGATTTATTGCTGATTTATTGCTGAGGTAAGGTTAAGGTACCTAGAGCGTGTAGCTCGGGTAGATTGGGTTTTCCTTAGGTGGAGCATTTCCAGAAATTCGGGGTTTCACATAGCCTTGTATGTCAGGCAGATATCACCTCTGAGTAGCCGGTATGAAACCGAGTACAGTTGAAATTTTTTTAGCCTGGTGGCATAGGGAATCTGTTTTAGGCTTGTTATCCTCTTGGTGAGGTATTTTTGAGGCCTCTCCACTTGTTGCAGGTGTCTAGTAAGGTACATCCCAACTGGGGCATTGTACTCAATAATGGGTCTAATGAGTAATGAGTAGAGGGGGGCAATAACTTTTTTCTAGATGCAAACCCTTTTGTGATAAGGTGGGCCATGTAGAAGGATTTTCTAACCACCTTAGCTATGTGGTTATCGAAGGAGAGGTTACTATCCACCTGGATCACAAGGTGTCTTATCACACTCTCTGTGTTAAGTGAGCTGCCACCTATGTGGTAATTCATAGGTACTTGGTTTTTCCCAAAGGGGATGACAATGCACTTTTTGGCATTTAGCTTGAGGCCATGATTTTGGCACCATGTATCTGTTTCAGTGAGACCCTTTTGAAGGATATCTACATCAGTAGGAGTCTCGATTATGACACCCAGTTTGCAGTCGTCTGCAAACATTGTTAGCCATAGTCCCCTGTTGCATCACATATGTTGTTTAATCATAATGTACACATATCAGATACATACAGTGAGATAAATCTGGGAAAGTATACACAATGGTGATGTTTACACATGAGAGGGATATGAATATATGCATATACATATGCTGATATATGTCTACATGTATATGCATATGTATATTCATACATATGTCTTTATACACATCTGTATAGTGCATTATATATATATATATATATATGGCTATGTGCAAATATCTTTGTATACATACATACACACACACACACACACACACATATATATATATATATATATATATATATATATATATATATATATATATATATATATATATATATATATATATATGTATGTATATATATATATATATATATATATATATATATATATATATATTTATATATATGTGTGTGTGTGCATGTGTATATCTATCTATATATATATATATATATATATATATATATATATATATATATATATACATATATGTATGTATATATAGATATATGTATATATAGCTATATATGTATGCACATCCTGTGCATACAGATATGCCTATTTATGTAGATATATAAGTCAATAACTATAACTATATGTGCATACATATCTATTCTGATATACCTATTACTGTCAATATATATGTAGATATCCATAAGTATATGTTCATATACCTACCTTGCTGGCTAGGCTTACGTAGGCCCTTGGGCTGATAGCCTAGTACCTACCTATGAACCTATGAACCTATATGTATCTATATCTGTATATGTGTAGACCTATGTAGATATCCATAAGTATATGTTCATATACCTACCTTGCTGGCTAGGCTTACGTAGGCCCTTGGGCTGATAGCCTAGTACCTACCTATGAACCTATGAACCTATATGTATCTATATCTGTTTATGTGTAGACATATATTGCTTTGTATATGTATATATTTGAGTGTTTTATATATATATATATATATATATATATATATATATATATATGTAAGTGTATCTATGTATGTCGATATGTATATGTGTATATATCTCTATAGATATATGGATAATTATTTGTACATATATGTTCACCATATGTCCAGAACATGGAGTGGAGTTCTACTTCAGCCCCAATAGTCCCAACCTCTTAGTTCAAGAGGATGTTATATATATGTAGACTGTTGCTACTGTAATAGGGGTTGTCTTAACAGACATGTTGTGTGTGGGAGGTCACATCTGCTTTTAACATGGGCCCCATTGGCTCCTGACAGACATCCTAAGGACATCATAGCACAGTACCACTGCTAGCACAGTAATGACCCTGTGGACTACAGCAGAGGTATGGCCAATAAATGTGGAAAGTCTGGCACACTCTGGTCAGTCCAGAGGTATACACAGAACCCCTTAGTGCAAGACATATGGACCAAGCCTGACAATGTGGATGTTAACAGCCATGTAGATGGGTATATCACGTAAATACTGGAATACATATGCACACATAGGTTATGCATTCACACACTCCTGTCTGTCATGACACATAATAATTGCTGGTGCAGAGGTCACATGGCCACATACTACCCACTAGTTAATGACATACATCTGTACAGCATCCCACTGCTTTGACAGTAATACATGGCAGTTATGGTGGCCCGGCAGCAGTACATCTGGCAGATATCTGGACATAACATCACACTGGGTAAGAATACTAAGCTGCTAGGCATGTAACAGAGCACTGTGCAAACTACAGACAGACTGCCACAACACTGGCCTACATTTATTATGGTGGAATACACATGTACCTGCAAATATAGCAGGCTTTACAGGCATGTCACAGCACAGAGTAATAGACACATGTGTGAAAGTGCATACCCACAAACAATGTGAACACAGTCACAGCCACATATGGTAAGCTAGCTTAATATTACAGTATATGGACTGTCTGAGCAACACCATCCTTATATGTGCCACTCACACACTAACCCTACATATACTGGGCCACTAGACAGTGTGGTCTGATGCCTGTCTGTGGTATGGGACATGCCTTACAAACATGTAAGCCAATAGGGTACCATACACTGGAGCAGCATGTAACATCAGATAGAACAGGACTAAGAACAATGACATCTACCAAAGTCTGTACACAGGCCAAGGTACATATTCGCAATACACACACTGTTGACAATCACCATAAGTACACAGACTTCAGTACTGTACACACAACCACAGAATGCCCAGGTTATGTCCTCAGATATAACCCCTACTATACATAACGTGTAGCAGTCTGATAGCTCACTGGTTTGTTATCAGATATGATGTCAATAAATAATGGTGTACAGAACATATGCACCTCTTACTGCATGACATATGTACAAAGGTTGACAGAGTTGTGGCTGGAGGCACAAACACACGGCCAGTATTGACATGTTGCTGTGATAACCTCACACATTTACTGTTGTAACAGGGTTTGTTGTGACATATCTCCTATGAGGGATATAAAGTCAGTAACTGTCATGGCTGTCACCATATACTGTCTGAAATCCTCACACTATGCTTCTGCAGTTCTCAGATAGGTGTTCTGTGAGTAACACAAAAAATAAAAGGCACCGCACACTTCTCAGTCTGCAGATGACCCTACAGATGGGGGTTTCCTCAAAAACATAGCACTGTCATAACAGGTATTAAAACATGTAGACCAGCCATATCCACACACACCCTGTTAAACCTTCATTACTCCAAATGCAGGATAGCAACACTTACATTCTGTAGTCATGTCAGACACATCCCCCTCCTGTGGGCTGGCCTGTTTCCACAGTGTATGTTGTTAGAGGTAAATCCCATATCCATCTGTGATGCTGTTTGCCAAACACCAGATCTAGGTCCTGCTCATAGTGAATGAAAAGGCCCAACACCAACATGATGTTCATGCAATTGGCTATGGGAATGTTACCTCAGCTGTTCCACATGCAACCAGCTAGAGGAGGGCTGCAATTCATGCAGAGGCCATCAGCTGATCATGAGCATCACTTACAAAACACAAGTTGCTGCCTTAGCAAAGCAAGTGTAGTTCTCCACATCCACCAGAGAGGGAGTGAGAGAGACAGACAGAGACAAAGTAAGTCAGGGAGGGGGTGGGAGAGTAAAACCTAAGCATGTTTTTGTCACATACCTACCAGTACAGGGTTTCAAATCCCTAAATGACTATGTATTGCTATCACATGTCTATGCAGTTATTGCATGCACCACATAGCTTACATGTTGATGAGCTGCACAAACGTATATGTGATGGTGAGTAACATCGGTAACAGTGATATGGTAGCGATATGGTAGGTGTAGTACATGTGCCTGTCCACATAACAGGTGTCAGTGTCAACACCGCCACACTCTCTCAAGGACTCACACATATTGACACACTTGGCAGGCTCAGGGATACACTTCCTAACTAGTTAGTTTGCCACAATACAGTAATGTGCAGATATCACATGCACCACAGGGGTTATCTGGAGGTTATATGGGCAAAGGGGATGTGAAGGTGTCTGACAGACAGCATGCTTCCATATGCCAATGAGAGTTGTAGTGAGTGTGAATGTGTTTGAAAGCATCATACACCATACACACAAACACAGGGTGCCAGTACTGACATGCATGCGTGCATTGCTTCATGGGTGTGTAGTGGTTGACTGTGCCAGAAGGCTATACAAGGCTACGTGAAGGGTATACCTTGGCATCAGGCCACATGACAATGGTCTGCAGTGTGGCTCAGGGGTGTAGTGTCTGGATTGGCCCACACAGGTGGGTATTGTATTCACTATCCAGTCACCTTGGTAACTATTTTGTGTGGCCATTGCTGTGCAATGCTTGTCATGTATGTGCTCTTTAGTCCATGATATGGATGCTGTCTGGGATGTGCACACATCCCATATGCATGTAAAGTGACATGTGGAACTGTACCTGGGGTGTCTGGCCCATGTTGTGTACACAGATTGTCATCATCAGATGTGCCAGTCCTGGCCTCATGTGGTGGGAACTGGTAATGGACAGCAGGTTGACCCTACACCTTCATTGATAGCATGATACAGGAATTCCTTGGTGTCAGTGGCATCTGTCCATACAGGGCATGTGTTTAAGGCATGGCATGTCCTTTGTGGGTCTCATTTGATCCACAGGTGTTCATAGGTTCATAGGTTGGTACTAGGCTATTGGCCCTAGGGCGTATACAAACCTAGCCATAACAATTCCCTGGCTATTTCTTCCCACAGTATTACTTCCCTGGACCCCTGTCTATCAGTCTGACTGACGTGATCCCTGGGGTGAATTTCCTATCTCCCATCCAATCGTCAAGGTTCCTTTTGAAGAGGGCAAAAGAGGCATTTTGCTTGACATGTATGGGCAGTCTATTCCAATGTCTGGGGAGTCTCTAGGTCAGGAACCTATCCCTCCAGCAGGTTTTGTTCATTGTGATGACAAGGTTTAGATCCCTGGAGCGTGTGGCTCTGAGGGAATGGGATTTCTTTAAGTGTGGCATGTCCAACAGCTCTGGTTTTGACATGGCCTTGTATGTTAAGCAGAGATCACATTTGAGTAGATGATATGCGACAGTATAGCTGGAGTTTTTTAGATGGTCAGCATAGGGCATCTGCTTTAGGCCTGTGATTCTTTTAGTGAGGTATTTCTATGGCCTTTCCATTTGTTGCAGATGTCTTGAGAGGTACATACCAAATGGTGCATTGTATTCTATAATGGGTCTAATGAGGGATGAGTACAGTGGGACAATGACCTTCTTTTTCTGGATGAAAAGCCCTTAGTGATGAGGTGTGCCACATAGAAGGATTTCCTGACTGTTGTGGTGATGTGGTTATTGAAGGTGAGACCACTGTCCACCTGTGTCCCTAAGTCTCTTATCACACTTTCGGTGTTTAGTGTACTGCCACCTATGTGGTAATTCATGGGTACATGTTTTTTCCCAAAGGGGATAACTATACATTTCTTGGCATTGAGCTTGAGCCCATGGCTCTGGAACCAAGCATCTTTTTCTGTGTTGCAGGCATTCAATGGGGAACATAGGGAAGGCACACTGTCTGCATGTAGGTGCCTATTGTACTGATGGATAGGGTGCCATGCCCTCTGTAGTCCACTGCAATCACACCATGGTTACTATCTGTGGACAATATGCAGGGTACTACCAACATAGCGGTTTTTGCCTAGGCAAGTGTGTTTGTGTATGAGACATGGGTTGAGAGTGTTCTCTGGGTAATACAAGGGTTGCTAACTTTGTTCACTAGGCCTTGATGTCACATGTATGGGTATGGATTGTCACCCCAGCCTCTCTTATTTCACATCTGTTATCCTTGTAAGGTGGACATTGTGACATATAATAGGGCCACCATATAAGAAATTTGCAAAGCCCACTCCTCAATGAGTCCAGTTGTTACACAGTCACAGCCACCACCACACAGAATACGAATGACAAACACAGACACTTGCCATCTCTAGGATTAGAACTCCTACCTAACTAGTTTATTACACTGTAGCATTACACAGTTATAGGATGTGCCATGGAGATTATTGGAGTACTCCTTCCCCAAAGGTGTATTTCACTGGGAATGACATCAGCAGGCTTGCCAAAGAAGGTCGATTGAGGTTGTAGTGACTGTGAATGGCCCCAAAAGCATTGCATCCTACACAAAGAAACACACACACATCCACACTTGTCATGTGTGGGAATAGAACCCCTACCAAAGTACTATATCACACGACAGCATTACGCTGTTGTAGGATACACCACAGAGACTATGGCATACTTCTTCCCAAAGGTGTATTTCACTGAGAATGACATCAGCAGACTTACCAAAGAAGATTGATTGAGATTGTAGTAACTGTGAATGGCCCCAAAAGCATTACACCCTACACAAACAAAGAGACACACAAACATCCATACTTGTTATCTGAGGGAATAGAACTCCCACCAAAGTACTATATCACACTACAGCATTACACTGCTATAGGACACACCACAGAGATTACAGGGTTACTCCTTTCCCAAAGGTGTATTTCACAGTGAATGACATCAGCAGGCTTGCCAAAGTAGGGCATTTGAATTTTTGTGAGTGTGACTAGCCTAAAAAACATTGCTCCCTGCACAAACAGAGGCACACACAGTTGCTATGTCTGGGATTAGAATTCCCATCTAACTAGTTTATCACACTACAGCATTGCACAGTTATCGAACGCTCCACAGAGAATATTGGGCTACTCCTTTCCCAAAGGTGCATTCCAAAGTGAAAGACATCAGCAGACTTGTCATACTAGGGCTATGGAGAGGGCAGTGTGTGTGCATGGGCCATAACCCACTCATCTAGAGGTAGACACACCACACTCGAGCACACACAGGTTTATATTCTACAGGTACATGTATACAACTGCTAGATGACTACTGCCTTGTACAGTCATGTTGCACAGCTACCAGTTGTACCACAGAGTCTGTAATGCTGAGGGATACCAGTGGCTAATTTCTACAGTGAGTGACACTTCACATCATGTGGTTGTAGCCATTTGGCTGTGTGCTGGGTGGGACAGGCCTCATGATGGAAGGCTCTTTGCCACTGTCACTCTCTTCCACACATCTATGTATGTGTACGTTTGGCATATTATAGTGTGTTGTCCTTGGATATATGTGTGTGTTCCTATCCAATGTGTGTGCAAAGCATGACTGGTGCATACTGAGGAGTGTATGTGCTAACATCTGCAACTGTCAGATACATATGGTCCACTGTTGTTGGTAGACATGAGCTTCATTTGTGTGTGAGCATGCCCAGTATGTCCTTCTGTATTGAATGTGTGGATCCATTCCAGGTAGTTTGTACTCCAGTGCAGACCTTTGTGTTCTACACCTACAGGAAGCAAACTGTTTCTGCAGGATATCTGTAGATCAGTTGGCAATATGGGGTCAAACTGTGCAAGGGATAGTGTGTGCTGTAAGTGATTGTGTCTGTACTGCTTCTGCTACATGGTACTGGTGTTAGCAGAGATATTCAGATGTGTACTGTTATACACTGTGATGTTTTATGTCCTCAAGTACTGTCAGGTGGACATCTTTTCTCACAGTGATGTCCTGGGGAACACAGGGTGAATGTAGCTGTGTCCAGTATTGTGGTCACATGCCTAAATATTCATGGAAAGTTATGCCAGTCTGGAGGGGGGAGCTGCAGACATTTGCTGCTGGGTCTGTGTATCCAGTTCAGCACCTTGGTACAGTGCTGGCAGGGGATCCCATACTTGTACATCCATTGACATGACAGTATGGCCTTATTTTGCTGTGGCAATACCATACAGCTGTACAGATTCACACAGGTTACCCAGAGGCAAGGGTCATAAGTCAGGACATTACCCCTGTTGTGGTGTATGGGCAGGTTTTTAGCCACTCATATTTGTGTTTGCAACCAGGGATAGTATGTGCACATGGCTGTGTGTCGGTCCTTGCACATACCATGCTGCCCATGCTCTCACCTGTATTATTCTATCCTCTTCCATACATTATGCATACATTCTCTGATACTTTCCCTGTAGTTATCACCTCATCACAGCTGTGTTTTGGTGTTGGTCCACAGTTCATGCAGTGGGACATGGTGGATATGTTACTGTGGTATGTCCACTTGGCCTTGCATATGGCTTATGTGGAGTGTGTTATGTTGTTATTTGGGTATCCATGACATAACATACTTTGGCAGCACTGGTGAGATGCAGGCCTTTGGCAGATGCCTGTAGGCCATTTGGTGGTGATGCAGGCCAGCTGTAGCAGGCCGTTGCATTCTGTCAGTCCTACAGTCCAAGACTGCCATACAGTATATTCCCCTGGGGTGACAGGGTAAGTGTACTAGGTGTTCATGCCAATACCTTCTATCAGTATTGATCAGGTGGTGTGGATGCTGACAGGGTGCTACTTACAGCTAGGGACACACCTGCATGGGACACCTGCACTGCATGCTGCATTATTTTGCTATTGCCATACACAGGTGGGGCTCACATTGTACCCATTCCCAACAGCAGGGATACAACCAGAGTGGTACCTGTGGGTGGTGTTTAGGTGAGCTGGGTGCATGTGTGCTATTGGACACTACTTGCATCTGAGTCACAGATATGCATGGGGCATTCCAGTTATGCTGGCTTGTGCAGGGATATCAGCTGTTTCCCAATACATCAGTCCTATCACCTTTGTGATCTGCAAGTGTTCGGCAAGATGACATCAGTATTTCCTACTACAAGGCCAGTTAATGTGATGCATACCTGTATGTATAATTCCAAGGGTCTGTCCATTTCATGGTTAAACATTATATACTGTATGCCTGGGGTACTTCTCCCTGTGTACTGCTTGTATATGTAGCCCAACAGTCATGTCATGTCCAACTTTCAGATGGTGACACATATTACCACCATACATTTACAATGGCTTACTGCTAACATGTGTTATACTGGGCTGAATTGTCTTTGGCACTGCAGTTGTGAGGACTTGGCACTGTCATCAGCAGTAGTGAGCAATGTCCACCAGGTCAAACCTCAACATGCATACATACTGACCACTCTCACACATTATGAAATACACACCAACCTAACACACTCATATCTGCATATTGTACAAATGCTACAATCTATCCTGCTACCTTGGCCAACTCAGGTCATCTGTGCTCCACTGGTATTATACCTGCACATACATGTTACTACATGTCTACATCGGATTGGAGGGGGGGGGCACACCTGACTGTTACTACATGTCTACATAGGATTGGGGGGACACACTTGACCGTTACAACGTGTATACATCGATTTGGGGGCACACCAGACTGTTAATGCATTTCTAAATAGGAGTGGGGGGGCACACCTGACTGTTTTTAAATTTCTACATAGGATTGGGTGGGGGCACACCTGACTGTTTTAACATTTCTACATAGGAGTGGGGGGCACACCTGTCTGTTTCTACATTACTACACAGGATTGGGGGGGGACACTTGCTGTTTCTACATTTCTACACAGGACAGGGGAGCACACCTGACTGTTTCTACATTTCTACACAGGATTGGGGGGCACACCTGACTGTTTCTACATTTCTACTTAGGATTGGGGGGGGCACACCTGACACTTGTACACATTTGCTATAACTGTACTGGTATGTCAGGTATTCCATTTCATTCTGTATTCTAACATATCATGCTGACTAGAGGCATATCAGTGCACTACAGGTCTTAGGTTTGATTGACCTACATATCAGTTTCTGACTTTCTACCTTTCAGAACTAACATCCCACTGCCTGACCTGATATAGTTTGTCTGTGTAGGCCTGGGGGTTACCCATAGGCATCATCCAGAGGCCTTAGCACAGCCTTTGTTTGTGTTTGTCTACACCTGTCTTGCTGGCTGAGACTGTTATTGGGTATGTGAACCTCCCTGCCTGGCATGTGTGGGTCATATGGACACACATGTGGCCCAGCACATTTCCTGCAGTGGGTTTTGTCACCATGTGTAGTACTGGCTACTATGGTGACACCAGTATTTGTTACACATTCCATGTTGCCACTTTAGGTGTCTACTATCTGCTGGCATCCCATTCAGCCACCCAATTCCCTTGCATGCTCACATTCATTCCATAGCTACAGGTAACAGCACATATTACTCTATTCCACAACTGGTAAGGAGAGTGACTTACCTTGTGGGTGTGCCAGTATTGAGGATGGTGTTGGAGGGCTGCCTATGTCAGATGCACATAGTACACTCCCTATACATGGCTGAGCACAGGTAGTGTCATGTTTGGCATCCCTTTTACTGTATGTGCGAGTCAGAGAGTGGTGTCATTCCCTGGGTCCCTCCTGTGTCAGTGTATGTGCTATGCATTGCCTCTTTGCCAAGGCCAGAGCATACTGGGCATGCCTCCTTCAGCCTGCAGGGGCAGGCTCAGGTTGTTCCTCCTCTGAGTCACTCTGTGTCTGTGCAGGCCTTGACAATGGTGGTGGCCTGTGTGGTCCTGTGCTGTGCTGTTCCTGCTGTAGCATGGCACATACAATGACAATTTGAGTACCTGTAGCTGGGGAGTACTGCAAGGCTTCACTGGATGTGTCCAGGCACTGGAACTGTGACTTGAGCATCCCAAAAACATGCTCTATTACAACTCTAGTCTGTGCGTGCACCTCATTATGGAGTTCTTGTTCGGGTGTGTGTGCATTTCTGATGGGTGTCATCAGCCACTGCTCCAGTGCTTAACCAGCATTCCCTACTAGGTGACTGTAAGGGATGTCCCCACTGACAAATCTCTGGTACAGCTGTGTCAGATGCCAGATGTGGGAATCATGATAGCTTCCAGGGCAGCCAGCACACGCATTCATTATAATGCCCTGGGCATCACACATAACCTGGCAGCTGATGGAGGGGAAGCCCTTGTGGTTGATGTAGACTCTGCCTTGCTCACCAGGTGGTGCTTCAATGCATATGCACGTGCAGTCTATAGCACTCACTACCTCAGGGTATTCTGCTATTTGGTGGAAGAGATGCATATTGCTGGCCAATGCCTCACATGTGTTGGGGAAATATACGTGCTCATTGGCATGTGCTGATATGGCATCCAGGAACTGGTGGAGTACCCTGGATGCTGTTTGCCTGTGAGATCCCCATGATATCCCCAGTTGACCTTTGGAAGGTGCCTGTAGCTAGTATTCTTAGGCCTACACATACCTTGGTATCCACTGGGATGGGTTCTCCTCTGTTAGTTCTGTGTGTGAGGCGTGGCTGGCACAACTCAACAATTTGCTCTAAGAGGTCCCTGTCCACCCTGTAGTGCTCCACTTTCTCCAACTCATGTAGCCCCTTGGTAGGTTACCCTGGGTCTGTACACTCTTCTCTATCTCCTCACTGTGGGTTGGTCGACAGCATTCTCATCCTCACCACCCTCAGCCTCTTCCACATGTTGATGCATGATAGCTATTGCAGCCCCTATCATTTTGTTGTATTTGTTTGTTAAAATTCCCCGCTTGTATACACTGGTGATGTAGACTATGTGGGAAAAAACAGAGGGAAAGGTGTTTACATAGTTTATAGTAGTGTTCTGGGCTGGGCTGGTCTGCTGCCTGTGTAATTGGCTGATTCTGATACATTTCACCTGCCAGCTATGCTAGTTCTCCTAGATTACCTTCATACTGCTGTTTTCCCTTCCCATTGCCTTCCTGTTTAAGCCCGGGGGTGTGCCGCACAAACACAGTGCTCAAATGTGCACAGAGCTGCTATTTCCTGGTTTACTTTTTTTTTTTTTCCTTCAAAACCTGGTGTGCGGCACACACACCTGCTTAGGCAATGTAAAGTGTGCTAGGCAGCCTCAGACACAACACCTTGCTTAGCTCTGCTAAGCTAAGGGCAATCCCGAGCCACAGGGCTCCAATCCGCTTACAGTATGCCTGACACCCCCCATGATGTCAGCTAACTCCTAGGCTTGCACCAAGGTATTTCTGCTCTTACACTATTGGGTGCTGACTAGCATGCAGGGGAAATCTGGGATTCAGTATCATTCCCCTCATTTGCATAGGATTGCCTGCTGATGCATAGTTACAGGTCCCACACTGAGCCTCTCCCCTTAGCAACCACTATTCACTGGCCATGTTGTCTTTTGCCTGCCATTGAGTATAATGTCAAAATAGTGATTTTGGTTAGAATGCTTATTTTAAGGTTTTTATTTTATTTTTTGCCCGATCCAGTTTGTGCGCCGCTGCCCTACGCTTAAACAGCCGGGATCGGCTAAAAACAAATAAAAGTTGATTTTTTTATTTTTGAAACTGTTTTCCATGCCAGTGGCCATATATGTGGCCATTGGCATGCTTTCTACATAAAAAAACAGAATAACAAAAGAGGAAAAATGCTTTAGAAAAAACTAAAAACCAACCATGACAAAGCACTCAGGAAACCAGCGTAACAAAGCCAATACACGACGCAGGTTTGGGCAAAAAGACACAATTTATTTAACACTCACAAAACACCACATTTTCATCCTAATACATCCAGGACTTCATCAGAAATAATAAACGCATTGTATTCCCTCCTTATGTATCCCTCTCTTAATTACTTCAACGTCATAATAAATCCCAATTAAGTAAAATTCCTAAACCCATTTGATTTTGATTAGTGAGGAAAAAAGAATGAAAAACTAGTGCTGAAACATTTCTATATACGTTCTCTCAATAAAATACAATACAAATATTATCTACTTAAAAGTATGTTTCAACACTAATGTAAAGGAATAATTACATATACTTAATATTTTAAAACATCACAAAATAACAAGATAACTCTAATGACTATAAATAACTATGAAACAAACATATCTGGTTTCCTGAGTGCTTTGTCGTGGTTGCTTTCTACATAATATCTACCCTTTATTTGGAGCTGTCATGACTCCGCTTTGTAGTTTGCAGAAATGTACTCGGTTACCAACTGAGTACATTTCTGCAGATTACACTAGTCCTGCACAGCCGGCTTCCAGCTTCCTGGATTGCAAATTCACCTCATTTGCATGGATTTCACCTGCAAATGGGGTAATTTGCATACAGGGGCAGAGTCTGTGCAGGACTAGTGCAGGAGCACTCGTGCACAGCCCTACAGCGTATTCCTGGATCGCGCAGCAGACATATTGCCTGCTGGAGCTTCTGCACTAGTCCTGCACACCGTGCAGGGCTTGCTGAATCCAGGGGATTATCTAAATCATTAATCTTATTTAATACTCCAATACCTTGTTGTGTTAAAAAATAAATCACTCACTTCTTTGGAGGATTTTATCAATCACAAGAAAAATAATCACCAAGAATTGGAAAAATGAATCAACTCCATCTTTCAAAGTATGTATAACTATTGGAACCAAAGGAAAGAATCATGACGACTACTACAATTTCTTATAACTCTTTGTTGAAATGTAAAGAACTGCTTAATAAACAGTCGGTTGTTTAGAAACAAAAGATTACTTCATAATCATATGTAGTTCTTTTCTCTCATGCATAGTAATCACCTGTGTAAATAGATGCTTTTTGTTATTTTGATCTGATATTTTTATTCATTGTTTAATTATTTAAGTTCTATATATATTGTAGTGTAATTTTTTTTTATTTTTCTGTAAAATCTTAATAAATTGTTTACATAATCATAATAATGATGATAATAATAATAATAAGATTAGCACTGGCACATATTCAGCAACATAGCATAAGCCACCCTGGCAGAGAGGGGGGTCCTAATGGAGAGATGATAAGTCAGCAAGCAAAGGGGAGTAGTAGTGTTGAAATTGAATTCATACTCAAGACTTGGTGAGTACCTTCATGAAGTGGACCCTGTTTTTCACAAAATCTCATCAAGGTGACACTGATATACAGACTGTATTTATATAGCATATATTGTGGACAGAAGTAAGTCAACAACAAAAAAGATAGCTGGGTGCACAAGACCCAGGATATCAAACTGCCCAATCCTGATTGCACAGTGATGCCAGGATGGAAATAATGACAGTGCAGAATCCTAAAAATATGGAAATAATCCTACAGTGGCATCAGGCTAAGCCCAGGGGGAGGATAGCCCCCTGTTGTAGAAGGAAGTAGCAGTCCAGAAAAATCACAAAAACTGATAGGCCAAAGAAGAGCTACAAAGATGATAGACTGGACTATTGATGATAAGAAAGAAATTATTGTTAATATTATGCAAAAAGCCCAGATTTTTCCAGATGGAGGATATACAAAAACATTAAGAGATAAATCAGAGGAAAGAAAAATACTTCCACAGGAAAAAACTATCAGAAGCTTCAAATGAAAATTTGCATTCAACAATACAACAGAGTTTTGAAAAACAGAAACTTTGATCTGTTTGGAAAAAAAAAAGCATCTCAGGAAGTGCAAAAATGTAAACAACATTAAGCTGATCACAAAAGAATATTTCTTTAAGGAGGAATACATTCTGTGATTAAGTTAAAGCTTGTAAATGCAAGTGGCTTGGAAAAGGTAGGTGCCAGCAGATTTTTGTTTTAGTAGTGGCTAGCACACCTGCGGACTTACCCTGAGGCCATCTCTATCCCCCATTTTGTCTTCCTCCCATAGTTTAAGCTGTTTTGATTTATTCAATTGGCATTTCCCACTTTAGCCACTAGATGAAAGTAGAACACAAGGCATAGTTCATGTGCATAGCTGAATCACAAGTTCAGATCTAAACATATATGGACCAGAAAGAATCCATCCTTCTCCTGTATATTTCAAGTACAAACTCCCTTAACATCATGGGCGCATAGTTTTCCTTTTCCAACTACTTTTATTTCTTACCTTTAACATGGCTTTTTTACCACACACAGTCTAACTTACCTGCTTAGTTTCCCAGTGCTGGACCTGACTGATTGGTTCTCGGCACTCTTGCCTCTTGACTCCAGTTAATCCAAGAAAGCTATGTTCCCCAACTCTGGAAAAAGGCCTTTATCACACCACTTCATAAAGGGGGCAACAATAACAATATTCCCAATTTTTGTCCCATTGCCATTTTATCCCCCATCTCAAAAATACTAGAAAAATGCATTCACCTACAACTTTTACCCTATATCCTAGATAACCACCTGCTTACCCTCACACAACATGGGTTCAGACCTGGCCACAGTACTACCACCACTCTCTCCTCATCTTCCTCAAAACTGTTAATAAAGCTTGCAGTTCTGGCTATCTATTGTCTACCCTCCTTCTGGACTTATCTAAGGCCTTTGACACTATCTCTCATGACCTTCTTCTATCCAAACTTTCCAATCTTAATCTATTCATCTCTTCTACCAACTGGTTCACTAGTTAACCCTCCAGCAGGCAACAAGCTGTCAAATGGAAACATGCCAGTTTCTCCTTTCTTACCACTCCTACAGGTGTACCCCAGGGTTCGTATTAGGTCCCTTACTGTTCAACATCTTTATAAATTACTTCCATCTGTCTATCCCCAAGGCTAATCTCATCCAATACACAGATGACTCTACAAACATCTGTTTTGCCACCTCCATCTCATTTCTCTTAAACCTAACCTAAGAGGCCTTCTCTTCCACTGAGCACTGGATGTTAGATAACCATTTAGCACTCAACACATGAAAAACTAAACTTATGATATTTACTCCTTCTAAAAACACCATTATAGACAAGAACTCTTTTATTATTACTAGCCAAAACAATACTTTTATCAAGATAGTATCCCATACCAAACTCTTAGTTGTCCTCATCGATGAACACTTTAAGTTTGATATCCACCTACAAATGAATATCAAAAAAACTCACCATAAATGTTGTATGCTTTACTGCCACTATTGCTACCGCACTCCCTGTACTGTTTGTTCTCTCCACTACATACCTCATTCATTCCCTCCTATATGGTGCCCCTCTTCTCACTAACCTACAATCTTCACTGAAGACTAAACTCTCTTCCTGTTACAATAAAGTCTCCAAGTTTGCCACTGGTTACAAATCTTCCACCAACCACTGTAACGCCCTTCACAAACTAAACTGGCTAGAGCTCCCCAATTATCTTACCTATATCCAACTCACTCACGCCCGCAAACTTATCTTCTGTCCATCTCTCTGCCCCTCTCTAATCTCTTCTCTTAAAATGCACTTACCTGATAGACACCTGAGGTCCAATAACCAAAATCTGATGACACTACACCAGTCTGCTCGTCCACCAGGCAAACAACTACTATCCTTTTAAGATCCAATAACAGAGTTTAATAATATTCCCTAGAACCTCGGCATAAAAGCCTTCAAAGGAGAATAAAACCACACCAAGCACTCAAGCTTTTTATAACAAAATCAATCCACATTATTTACACAATTACATCCAATTAAGTTAAAAAAAAACTTTCCAATTACACTCCACATTAATACCTGCTGGACTTAAAGTCCCATACTTCAAAATAAAAATCATCTTTGTTATTGGATCCTGGTTTTGTCATTATTCTTGCTTGGCCAGAAGTGGTGAGCTCCTTTCTTCGTTGTTGCTGTGTAATTACTATTCTTTTCTCTAGCATGGCTTTGGAACTCCTTGCCACCTCTCATCCGCACCACCCTTAACCACTCTACCTTTAAAACTTTGCTTCATTCCCATCTCATGTCCCTCTGGGAATGTTCCTGCTCTCACCCTACATAACTACCTTCTAAGCTACCATTACCCTCACCCCCCTTTCTTCCCATCCCTTTTCACTCCTCATACCCCACCACTTCTTACTATTCTCTCTTTTCTTACTTGACACTTAATCTCTTCCTACCCCCTCTGTTCTCTGCTATAACTCTAATATGATACCTATGCAAAGCTCCTTAGCCTCTACTTTTAGATTTTCCACTGTATAAACTAAGGTATTTTGTAAATACTTACTGACATGTTGCTTTTTACCTTTTTCTTTTGTAAATTTTATACTGTATTACTCATTTTTTATGATTTGTCTTAAATTGTATAATGTTCTTATGGAGCTTTTCTCCCTGGGACTCCATTGAAGACGTTCTCTCCTCAGCCCAAATGGACTATCCTGGTAAACAAACTGTAAAATAAAATAAAATAAAATAAAAAATTCACAGTGTGGTGGGTTTTGTTAAAAAGGTTTTGCTAGACAGTTGTAATTGTTTTGACTGATAGCATCTTGGATAAACATTTGTGGAACATAGCAGAGCTCTAGATATTGCTGGAAATAGGGTAAATGTGAATACAGTACCAAAGAAGTTCATGAGCATATTAGCATATTGCTGTAGTTTGTCTTTAATCCATCTACCTTGAAACAGTGAGATTCCATGCTGGTGGTATGATGCCTATAAGTAAGATAACTTTAAAATATTAAATAAATTCACTGGATTAGAGTTGAAATGGTACGAATCAAGTATTAAAAATATTTGGCTGATATTTTCATATGAAAATGAGAGGCATGAGACTGTAAGACAGCGAATGCACAGTATTAACTGTTAAGAAAACAGGACTTAAGTCCCACTTTAGCATGGTTGTAATAAAATCAACTGAAAATAACGGAAAGGCACTCATGACAACCAGAAGTAATGCATTTTCTTTAAATACGTTCTTGCAACTGTTAATTCTTCAAAGTGTGTTGCAGCATTGCTTTTTACATTTGATTCATATTGAGAGAAAATGTCATTGATACCCAGAGCACATAAACTGAGAAGTGAATAAAGGCTGAAACATGCAAAACTTTCCTGACTGAAACATAAATAGTCACTAAATTATTTGTATCATTAGATCCACTTCTGAGTAGAACATGAAATCTGAGAAGCCTATATCTACATCACTCAGTTTTATAGACAGAATAAAGAATTTGGTGTTATCATACCTCTCAACTGTCCATATTTTCACAGAATGTCCAGATTTTTGCCTCATATTTTTGTTCTGTTCCTCATAAAATGTGTGGTTTTCTGGATTTTTAAGACAACTCAGTAAAGACTGAATTCACTAAATAATGACAGGCATTTGAGTTTCAAATTTCATACCTTCATAAAACGATGGGCAACACAATATATTTTATTCTAGTGAGTTTCTAAGTTTATAAAAACAATATTTAAAAATTGTCCCTAATTTGGGGGCTTTGAACCCCCATTATTTTGGTTTTGTCCAGATTTTTTGTGCTAAGTGGTTGAGTGCTATGGGTGTTATATTATAATTCAATAAATTGCAGAAAGGAAATATTCCATTGTTTAATCAGTATGCAAAGTTTTTCATGATTTGATTTTTTTGTGTAAAATCATAAATTTGGTGGCACTTAATGTCTGAATACAGAAGAAGAGGCTTCCCCATTGTTGTAACAATGACTGTTATTTAGAATGAAATTGTTTCACATGTATTTGCTCAGACCTGTTCTTACCTTTGGTAAATTTGAATATTTATCCATAGATAAGTGACTTATTGGTTATTGCATTGAAGTAAGAATATTGTTTTCATATCTCTGGTTTTGTGGAGTTTGAAATGGTCTTAAGATTTGAATGAACACATTGACGACTTCCTAAACAGAATTTAGTGAATGTTATTGATCTGTCAGCAAAATATATAGATTTTCTATAAATAAGGGATCAGACTGTAAAAGACTGGGTGTAGCACTGCATACAGCACCAAAACCAGCAGACTCTGCCAAATAAATACCCAAGTAATTTGATTAGCATGCTAATGAGGATGCATAACTATAGCTGAGTCATTCTGATATGAGCACAAGCTCCATGTGACAAGTTTATGACAGAACTAATGTTAAATTAAATATGCAACATTCATGTAATACTCAAACCAAGGTTAAAACTCCTATTTTCATTGTGCTGACTGCAGATGAGAATACTTTTATTACAATTTTATTGAGAGTCATAGAATTTTAGCAGAGTAAATTAAAGAAGAATGGATAAACACACAATAACCACGCACAGAATAAACACACAGCATACATGTAGTACTCAAACCAAGTTTAAGTTTTTATTTTTCATTGTATTGAATGTCTCAGAGTATACTTGTTTTAAAACGTCATTGTGGCTCATACAAGTGAAGCAGAACACTTACAAATGTTTATCTACATTGATGCAAATTAAATGTACCAGCATAGCAATTTACTTGTGCTCATCAACAATGAATGCAAGGGTTTATACTGAATATTAATCTTTGCACTACTGTATTTATGTTATGTCATAACTCAGAATTCTGAACCAGATATTGCCAGGTTGCCTGAGCCTGTATATTTGGCCAAAGCCTTCATCACCCCTGCTTTGTTGGTGGTACTGATCATTCTGTGAAGCCTCTAATTGCTACTGTTTAGATGCCTGAATGTCTTGATATAATTCACTTATATCTAGGATTGGCTGGTCACCATATTCAGAGTGTGCCATATCATGAAGCATGGTTTACACGGTGACCATCACCACATTGTTTTGTGTTATATACTATAGAGCACCCACTGATGTATCCAGACAACTGAATCTGCCTTTCACCACTCCAAACTCACACTCAGTGATGATACATGTCATGGTGTATCTTCAATTACATGTGACTTTATCGGGCAAGAATGGAGCTCTAGTAATAGAAAAAATGGCTAGCAGTAAAAACAATTAAAGGCACTCTGCTATAAATAAAAGAACAATTTATTAGCACTTTCATTTAGTACAGTCACCAAACTTCTTCGGATAACCTCCATATAAGAATGTTACTGAATATATAGTAAAAAAAATATGACATCACAAATACAACCAATGAAATTGTTAGCAGCCGGTTTAAATTTTTTTTTAAAAGGTATATACATCTATATATATATATATATATATATATATATATATATATATATATATATATATATATTCAAATAACATTTGCTTCACAGTGTTTATAAATATCAGGGTCAGATAAATAACAAGATCGGATAAAAAAGTACATGAATGCATAAACAAATAAATACATACTATCTATCATATGCCTTCATTTTTAAAAAACTGTTGATAGAAATAGTCTGGTTTAATCCTGGGGGACTACTTGCATTTAAATAAATTTGCCACCAGGTTTCTTTATTTTCTAGTAATAATTTTCATGGTCCCCCTCTGAGATCTTTTTCAACCTGGTAGACAACAAAGAATTTAAAATTATTATGTGTGGGATGTGTGCAGGTATGTTTAAATACCGCATTTGTATCCTTATTGTGGGATATGTCATACATATGCTCGTATATTCTTTGGGATAGCTTATGCTCTGTCTTACCAACATAAAATGATGGACATTTTGTGCAACAGGCGATGTATACTACCCCTTGAGTATAACAACTATATCTACCCTGAATTGAGATATGTTTGTTTCCTATTTTCAAGATGGACCCACTGAATACATATCCACATTGACTGCACATACCACAGGGAAACATTCTGCCTTTATTTTTACCAACTTGTTGTCTTTCCAAAATGTTTTTAAAATTTGAACCTCTCCTGTATACAATATCGGGACTGATCCCTAACTTATTGGATAAACCTTCTTCCATAGTAATAATATTCCAGTTCTTGGTTAAAATGTCCATCATAATTCTACTGTTGTCCTGAAAGGTGATAACAAAGGGACAGAAAGTCTCTCTTTTTCTAGTTAGTAGTCCATCCAGGTTACTGTTAGTAATTGGGTCATTAGTATCTTGTATACTATCACCTCCATGTTCCATACCAAATATTGGCCTCTGCCTACCTTGATTCAACAGTTGGATGTATACAGCTTGTTTACACTTGTTTATAACCTCATTCCAAATCTGATTAACCATTCTTCTTGGGGACCCTCTGTTATAAAACATGTTGGATATGAATGTACATTCAATAATGAATTCATCATAATCTGAAACCATACGGGCAGCTCGGACCATCTGGCCTTTAACTACTCTCCGTTTAACATGAGCAGGATGGTTGCTAGAATAATGTAAATAGGTATTCGAAAATGTTGGTTTTCTGAAGATGTTAGATTTTAAACCTTCTCCATTTTTTGAAATCAGCACATCCAAATAAGCCATCTTATCTACACTTACAACATGTGTGAACTTCAAAAATCTTGTTGTATGGTTAATATATTGAATTAATTCATCTATTATTGCCACTGGCCCATTACATGCAATAAACAAATCATCCAGGTATCTTACATACATACCAATATATTTATAGTATGGACTTGAGTATAGATATTCCCTCTCCCACCACGCCATAACAATATTGACAAATAAGGGGCCGCAAGCTGACCCCATGGCGACACCTTCCATCTGTCTAAAGTAATGCTCTTCAAAATAAATGTAACTGAAGCTCAACACCAGATCTAACAACTGGCAGTATACATTGATTTTATCTTGGTTAAGGCCCATTACTTCATAAAGATAAGCACCACACCACTCTTTTCCTTCTTCATGTGGAATACAACTGAACAGATCCTGCACATCAGTAGTAATAAAAATACCATCAGAAAATGAAGTTAATTCATTACATTTAGTCAGGAAGTGCCAGGAATCACGGCAGAAGTTGGGAATTTTACTCATTTCAGATTTTAGTTGTCCATCCAAAAATTTGGCTATGTAACTGGTTTTTGATTTTCCTGAATCCACAATTGGTCTTAAAGGGGGATTAATTAAATTTTTATGAATCTTGGGTACTCCGAAAATCACCGGTACCCAGGGCCATTCATTAACCATATAATTATATTCATAAATAGTAATCTGATCTTGGCTTAACATATCAGCCAATTCCCAGTCTATTCTTTTATAACCCAGATTTACTTCATTGATTGATATTTCGTCATAGGTACCACTATATAACATTTGAAACATTCTTTGAACATAATCATCATATTGCATGATCACCATGCCTCCACCTTTTATTGTTTTTATTGCTAGCCGTTTTTTCTATTACTAGCTTTTTGCTGTTTGGTTTGTTTATGTCACAAGAATGGGGCTCTGACTAAGTTCAGTGATGATACATGTCATGGTGTGTCTTCAATTACATGTGACCTTATCAGGCAAGAATGGGGCTCTGACTGGGTTCATACAGTATTAGTGTATCTTAGCTTGCAGCAACACAGACATACACATCACAGTAGTGTCATAACTACCTAGCAGCAGCCGCAACACAGATGTACACATTTCAGTAATGTCTAACCTACCTAGTAGCAGCCTGTCAAGGATGTTACCATCCCTGAACATTTCCTAGGGTGCTTTCTGTCCATATAGAGGCATTGTGAATGTGTCTTAGGTTAGCTGTATTAAGGTTTATGGTGATATCATCCACAAAACAAACTATCTAACAATTGAGTGGGGTCTGTTCCTTCGAGTTACAATACCATTTGTCATCTATATTGGTCAGGGGGTTTATAGTCACATGGGTACAGTCTATTATACCAAGGAAAGAATGAAGCTGGTGATGGCATAGAACCAGTCCATGTAACTTTATGACTCCCACAGTGTACTTAGGAAATGGATGATGTCATCCACCTTGTGGCACATGACTGCCAGGAACTGGGTTAAAATGTAACTAATGGCCATATGTGACATCCCCTATGGTATTCCTCATGTACTACTAGCATGTTACAGAGGCCAACATATCAAGACTCAGGAATACCATAGTTTCTGGGACTGGATTACCCCATAAACTGTATGAGGAAATGTCGGGAGCACACATCCCACTTGCAATATGCCCCAGTTCTCTGTCTACTCTGTATCTGTCAATGCTTTCCTGATTAGAGAGGTTGCTTAAATGCAGCCTGGCTCTCCACCATACTGACTATCTTCTGGGTTAATAATGCATTTGTAGGCCCTACTCAGTCTTGCTCCTCAGTAACCCCACCTGCTGCAGCTATTCTTCAGGAAGCTGCATTTTTCATCAATATACCATGATTTCCACAAAGAAAAGTATTGCCTTCCACAAAGTATTCATGGTCTCCACTGTATATCTTTTTGGATATGGTGGATATGATGGCATATACTGCTGTTTCATTTGGTTGGATTTATTTCTGTATGATACAAGCATTGTGTTTCAGAAGTGGGTGTATGTCTGTGATGGCTGCAATTCTTCTACACAAATCCACATTACCATATATGCTGATTGGTTGGGTTTTTTGGGATCATCTATGTTGCATTTCCACTGTTGACAATTGTCATGGTACTGTACTCAGACTGACTCTCTTTTGAAGTCCAGCCCAAAACTATTTCTTTCTTTTTCTTTTCATCTATTTATTTATTTATTTGTTTGTTTGCTTGTGATAGTCCTTGCAAACTTAAGTTGTGTTCCTCTAAGAGAGTCTAGATCTAATCTTGTGGGTTAAAAGCAGTGTTGTGCTAGTTACTTTTAAAAGTAATAAGTTACTATTACTAGTTACTTTTAAGCAAAAGTAATATATTACTATTACTTATTACTTTTCTAAAAAAAGTAATATATTACTATTATTAGTTACTAACTGAAGTAACTAGTTACTTTTAATTACTTTTGAGTACTTTTACATAAGTATAGTTTATCAATTCTCATATTCAGATTTACTCAAACAGTACTTGTGTGTGAGGAATACATGCTTACTGCACATGAATACAAGTGTATTAAAGTTGTGTACACAGTGTTACAACAATGATGAGTAGCATTTTGCAGTTTACAAAGTCCCACAGACAGTCTTTATAGTCAGAGTCACAATTTAATACTTAAACCAAAGTACATACAGCTAGCAACACAAGACCTATAACAAGTTACAATCCATCAAATTTTCAGCAACATACATTAGGCTAATCTGCTAAAGCTTTCAACCATAAAAGGCCACTCAAACATCTGTCATTTCATTACAATCCACCAATATCAGTCAACAATAAACACATTCTCTGTGGAAGTAAAAATTGTCTGAATATTTCCACATTAAAGAGAACTGTAACTAATGAAGAGGTTGCTACGAGCAAAGAACTTTACATCTACAAATTCAGTGCCTACTGCCCTATAAGAATTAAATTGCTGATGTTACATTAAAAGAACTTTCAGCAGTTGTTTTGACATGTTCTAAGTTTAATGACTACATTTATGGTAGACTGATCAAACAGGCACTGATCATCAACCTTTAGTCACTATTTTGAAAAAGCCTTTACACCCCCCCCCCATGACTGCAAAGCACTTAAAAGTATGTATAGCAGGGGGTGCAGGGGAGCAGCAGCCCCCTTGCTGGATGTATGTAGCCATCTTTCCAAGACATTGTGCCAGTGATGCCTGATATTAGAGTTTCAATTTTTACACTTAACCTTACTAAACTTTTTAATGTTCAAGAAATGTAGAATTAGAATAACATTTAAAAGATGTGTTAAACTCTTAACTGAGAGCCTCATCAGGATGCTAATTAAGTCAGCAAGCTCACATCTGCATGAAGTGTGATTATGTAAATTAAAGTAAATAAATCACTACTTGGAAACATGTACGTCAGCAGATCTGTATCTAAGTCAGCTCACTGGGTGTGTCCAGACTGACAACCTCTCATCCCAAAGATGAGGACCAAAAAAATAAATAATAAAAATAATCCTCAGAAAATAGACTTGGAACTGCATCAAAGAGTTTACATATGCTCCTTGCTATAATTACTAACACCCTGAGCTACTAAACCCATTCATTTAGGGAGCCATAATATCACCAGTGGTGTCTTAAATCAGTCTATTACATTTTCACCCAATCTGGAGCTCCCAATTGCACTTCTTAACAGTTTGTACCCCGGGCAGCAATCCTTTTGCCCAGCCCTAGTCATGGCTCTGCATATAGGATTGCCATTAACTAGCAATATCATGTATATGTTCTTTATTGCTCTGTTCTGGTATACTCAACTATTCAAACAATAGGCTTGTATTCAATCAATGAAAATTTACTAAGAGAATGCTATTATGTATGGACTAGCATTATGCAGCAAGATTACATTAACTGAACCTTCACAATATCAACTACAGACGTATAAGGGGAAGACACTTCCTGGTTTACAAGGCCTTCAGTTATGAGATACTAACATTCATTTTATGTCTGAAAATGTATTCTAGGATATTTAAGCATGTACATTCTATGTTTGCTATCCATTTCAATAGGACTAGTAAGGAAAGTATTTTTTGAACTCCGTTTATTCTCATACTGTGAGATAAAGTCTCCAATGACATTCAGACATCTAAAACTTTAAACTTGTTTAAAAATAAATTGGATTTACGCACGGGTATTAAAACGCTTCAGTTCAAAATCCTGGAGTCTGTGTCCCAAGCTGGCCTATAGGCCTGAACACTGGTAACTCAAACCTGACGATCTATTCTTTATGTGTAATGCAAACATGGAGTCAGCACTTTGTGCTTAGCGTAAAGGGTTCATGAGTCCTGGCCTTTCTATTTACTAAGTCAACCATGGAATGCATGTAGTGCCTGATGTCAAATAATTCTACTTCTGAAACTTAATGTTTGTAAATCTTTTACATATATATTTTGCTCTGATGTACTAGGTAAATCTTATTTAAAAATGTTTTAATATATATGTGCAGATTAATAACATAAAGGTGAAACACAAATTTTTATTGGAAATACAATACTAAACATGAAATTTTGAAAATATGACCAACTTTTGATCCTTGCTAAATGAGGTTTGCCATACAGCTTCTGCCAATGAAGTTCGCAGTATAGATTTATGTCAGAAGGTACTCGTTGCAGTCTAAACAAAGATAGGATCACAGTACGTCCAACCATGATAACATTGATTTGAGAGTCAAAGGGCTGACTTTGTTTAATGAGTGCTTGTTTACAGATCTAACATGGATTGCAAATGCGCTTCTACTGCCCTCCCCAAAACATGCACACACACACACACACACACACACACACACACACACACACACACACACACACACACACACACACACACACGCGCGCGCGCACACACACACACACACACCCTTCCCTGAACATAATTCCTGTTTCAGAAAAAAATAAAAAGGTTTCCTTACCCTGCTTGCATTTCATTCAGTTAAATCCACTCAGAGTGCCGTTCCCGCTCGCAGAGCATTTGAATAGCTAGAAATGTGTGCAAGACATGAGCTCCTTGAGCTCAATTCAGACAGGCTGGTAGCCCTGACAGAGCTGATGTCATCGCGCACGTGATGACATCAGCTAACAAAGCACAAAGCAAGAAAAATAAAAAACAAAGAGAAAAAAATTTGAATTTGGACCCAAAAACCAATTAATGCAAAAAGTAATGCACATTTGCATTACTAGTTACTAAAAAAGTAACTTATTACTATTACTGCGTTACTATACTGAAAAGTAACGCCTAGTATTACTAGTTACTAAAAAAGTAACTTAGTACTATTACTGCATTACTATACTGAAAAGTAACGCCTAGTATTACTAGTTACTAAAAAAGTAACTTATTACTATTACTGCGTTACTATACTGAAAAGTAATGCCTAGTATTACTAGTTACTAAAAAAGTAACTTATTACTATTACTGCGTTACTATACTGAAAAGTAACGCCTAGTATTACTAGTAATGTATTACAGCAATGCGTTACTTTTGTAACGCGTTACTCCCATCACTGGTTAAAAGTCTCCATGACCAGGGTACTTGATAATTGTGAAAAGAAATGCGTGCTGTACCTACATATCTAAAATATAACTACACTGTTAACAAAACACACCCACTTTTGTTGCTATTCTAAGACTACCTATGCATGGGGTTTGGTATACGGAAGTCTCTGCAGCAAACCTCTCACAGCCTTGCTCTTTAAAATCAAAGCAAAAGGTCAGAAAGAGGAGCAATTTCTTATTTTTTACAACACAAAGTCTTTATATGCTTAACTGTATATAATTTGTGATAGTAAATCATCTATTGGTTTAGTTTATTTATTTAATAAGACATGTACCCATAATCACTTCTAACTTTATGAGGAACATCACAAATCAAAGAGGAGCAAGGGCAAATCTGAGGTTCAAAATCATAGTGCTATGCTTTTATCATAGCAGCTGAGTGAGAAATGCCCTGCAGTAATGTATTTTATATGTAGTCATAGCTATTAAACATCTTAGTCTTAAAGATGTATGCTAATGCATGATAAAGGCCAAATTATTATACTAAGAATAAAAATCCAAAGGTAGATATTCCAGGGTGATTCTTTCTCACCATAGTCCAAGATACTGGGCTGTGTTCACATGAGTTTACAAAGTCTGTAGAACAAAAGAGAAAACATCACAGCTGGGATTCATTCCTGCAAGTAAAAACCTTTAGATCTAAGGAATCTAAAGGAACAAGAATAAAAAGGCAAAATTACTTACGTGTTGTGCTGTCCAGGTGGTGGAAGATACTAAATGATTCCACCTCCTAATGTGGAGACTTGCCCAGACAAAAATCAGAACAAACAAATAATCAGTGTGTGGGCATGGAGTCACCCTGAGTTTTAGCTGAGAAGGTAAACCAGTTCGGAGTTAAACCATGCAATATCCATTGTAGCTTACACTGGGCAGGACAGATCTCAGTATATCGTCCTGGATGATAACCAAGCTCGACTTGGTAGAAAGTGCAGACTTCCAAAATCTTAAGGTTAAAATGAAGTATCACAAAGCACAGTCTTGATAGAAAGAAAACCTCAGTACATGATCTCAAAGTCCTTTTATTTATTGGAGAAGAAATTAAGCACTGCTTAGTGAATTGAGGAAAATAATTACAGACTTTCAGTTTATTGAACCGAAACAAGGTGTGCCAAGGCAGGGATCCAATCAGTGGCAGATGGGCAAGCCAGGGGAGTTGACTTTTATTTTGTTGCCTGTGATATAATAGTGGGCCTGTCTTGGAATGCATGTGGGTGGAGTTAAAGGTAGAACATCCAATCAGATTAGTTTTTCATATATCCATATTAGAATAAATTCTCTTGCTTGCAAAAAATCTACTGTAAGTAAAAATTTATTAATGAGTACACACCTATGAGTATCACTAAGATGTGCGGCACTTTTGAAAAACCCTTTGCCAGAATTGTGTATCAACTTTCAACCAATTTGAGACAAGTGAGAAGAATTTTTTTACAACCAAACTATTAAATAAATATAATAGTGAAAAACAATAAAATTGTTACCACGAAAAGGCTCAAACACTGTGTCTCAAAAGAACTACTATCCAATTTCAGAAAATGAAGAGGCACAGTCACGGCTGATATATCCAGGATAAAAATCTTTACTCCAGTGCACAAACACAAGCGCTTTCACCAAATAGGCATCATCAGGTGTAACAATTAGCACAGAAAAAACACACACCTTTATAGCTCATATATAAGGATCACATGACAACACTTACAGACATATCCAAAAAAACACTAAAAAATTATTTTTATCATTAAATACAGATTCAAAAGCATAAATGCAACAACAGTAAAAAAAAAAAAAACATACAGCCTAAAATATAGCCCAGATAGAAATATAAATACCATCTACCTCCTTAGAGGTCTCAATCTGAGTTTAGGTTTCAGGGGTACAGACTCATTAAGAACATGTCCAGCATCACTTCTTAACCTGACTATCCAGGTGGATTCAAGTCTTCAGTTTTATTGCATATATCCCCAAGCCTAGCATTCTCATAAATTCTAGCAATAACTAAAAACATGAACTTGTGAGCAGGGTCAGTATTCATCACATGTTTGGCAAGTGTGTTAACTTTGTTGCCCTTGTTGATATTATAAACATGCTCCCTGATACGTTCCTTGAAGGAACAATCCATTTTCCCTACATAAAGCATTCTACATTGTGTGCAGTGAGCTAAATAAATAAGATGCGATGTATCACATGTAGCACTAACTCTTAAATTATAAATCCTACCACAATCAGGGTGCTGAAACTCTGAACTAGTATCAACATAATCGCACCAATTACAATGCGCACAGGGTCTAGTGCCTGGACAGTTCCCAGAGTTAATAACGTTCCTAGGGTAACATAACCTACGCTTCAAAGACCTATTGTTTTCAAACAAAAACCTACGTTCAACATCTATCAATTTAGCTATCTCATCATCTGTAGTGAGCACATTCCAGTGTCTTCTTATAATGTTAGTGTACTCATTCACATCAGTAGCATACTTTATTTTAAAACGCAAACCTTTACTATCACATCCATCTCTCACTTTACCACTTAGTTTACTTCCAGAGGAAAAAATAAGGCTTCGCTTGGTGCTGCCTCTTGTCAACAACCCGAACTACATTACTACAAATAAGCTCATCTTCATAGGGATGGTGATGTTTGTACCAAATTGCACAAGAAAGATTGTTATGTTAACCACCTTCTACATAGGGACAGCTCACATCCGTCTTATGTCTTCAAGAATGTGGTATCTAATCAGGTTTACAGAGCCTCCAGGCTTAATGCCAGAGAGGATGATTTTAAAGTAGAAGTTGACACTGTTATAAGTAATTTAAAAGACAGAGGTTATGAAACTTATTAAAGTGGTGACCAAATAACCCACCAGAAAAAAAAGCAGGGCTACGCTTCTACAAAGGAGTGGTTGTAATGAGCTAACATGGTGACCTATTTAGAAAAAGGATAGATCCTCCATATGGCTAGTGCTGATTTAGGGATTGGAAAAGAGTAAGAGGAAACTAGGGGACTAATGGTGGGAAAGAGACACAGAGAAAAAAATTAACCTCTAGAACCTCCCCTTTTTTATTATTTTTAAAATACAGCTATGGAAGTAGAGAGAACAGCTTGTGGAAGTAAAGAAAACAGTGGACCCTGGCCAATACAGTCCAAGGATAAGATACTGGCAATCTAATGCCAGACTTTTTGTCATGTTGGGGAGCCCACATTAGCCTTAAGACAAGACAAGAAATATCAGCCTTCGGTATACCGTTTGTCATCCAACATCTACCTTAGGCCCTAATTTACCATGGGAGTCTGAAGCTGAGGAAAAAATCATTCTGAGTGCGTAATCAAACAAGAACAGGGAGAGCTAACAAGAGAAATGCAAGTGAAGAAATCACAAGTGCTAGCTGTCTGGTGCGGTGAGTGCTGGAATATGAAAAATAGAGAGGGTATGAAGGCGGGAATCATAGCCATGAATACAGAGACATAGTGAGATGCCCAAAACGTTTCCATTGTCAGCAATATATTAGTTCCAATAAATGATGGTCTATTCACAATCATAATAGAAATAGTATCATATGAAACTATGAAAAATACACTAAACAAACTAGCAAAAAAATCAAAAAATCAATATAGTCGGGCACTGAAGTCCCTTAAAACATACCCCCCCCCCCATTAGGAACCATGATTGAAGTCAATGATATTTCTTGTGGTCAAGCTTTCTAAGGTTCAAGACAGGAACCAGAGATTCCATAGTGTTTAGTCTGGGTCCTTTCCTGGCTATTAATTTGATCTGCCAACTGAGTTTTTTCTTTTGCAAGAGATCATAGTTGCTTTCATTGAGTGGAATGTCCAGGACTTGGTCTAGGACGTGGAACTGAAACTTATTACAATCTGTATGGTTACAGGCATGTATTGCCAAAGGATTAGTGCATTTAAGGTACCGTAAGTCATGGCAGTGTTTAGCTATTCCAGTTTTAAGTTTGTTAATAGTCTTCCCAAAGTTAAATGCCTGGCATTTCAGACATTGTGCTCTATACACTTACCCCCTTGGTGTTACAGTTACCCATAATAAAAGACTGAAAAAACGTACTGTTGTTTGGACAAAATAACCTATCCTTGCAGCTCATGTAACAGCAGTAGGTGCAAGGAGGGATACTGCAAGGAAAAGTTTCTCCACTTAAGGTCTTCTTGGGTCCAGTTCTCTCAAGGTAATCCCATTTATTCCTTTCTCTCCTTGGGGTAAAGCTGGGTCTTGGTGTAAAAATGTGGCCAAAGCATTTATTGTCTGAAATGATTGTCCAGTTGTCAGTGATGATATTTTTGTATTGATAATCTAGGGAGTAGATGAGAGTCATGCTGAGTTCCCATTTTTTGTTGTGGGGATCAGTGTTGTATCCATGGAGGTCTGATATCATTGGGAGACTCCTAAAGGATCCTTAATTTTTATGTTGAATAATGGATGTTAGGACCTCGCTGAGTAGTCTGTTACTGTATCCTCTGGCCAGAAAATCTTTTTCTAGATCATGAACGTTTCTGTTAAAGTTATTGAGTGCTTTAGACACTCAGTTGATTCTGAGTCCTTGTGACTTGACCAGGTTTCTTTTCAGCCTGTATGGTTGCATGCTCTGGAAATGGAGTAGCATGATGACCCTGGTGGGCTTATGATAAAGATCATTGGTGAGTCTTTCACGGTTTGGAGTCTTGCTAATAAGGAGGTTCAGGAATTCCACTTTGTCTGGGTTTTGTTTTGTAGTAAAGCATAGAAATTCTGTGGACTCACTGATGTCCCTTCAACAAATCGTTGAGAAGGTTTTGGTTCTCATTCCAGACAATACAAATATTGTCAATAAACCTGAAATAGCATCCCATATGCTGAAAAAAGGGGGAGTTGTATACAAAATCAGCTTCCCATTTGCCAAGGTGGTATTGACCAAATGTGGAGCCATAACCACCCCCATTGTGATGCCCATAGTCTGCTTTTAAATGGTGTTGTTGAATCTAAAGAGGAAGGAAAGTAGGCATCCTGGTAGCTTTGTTTCTCCTGGTAGTGTAGCATAGTTCCTGTTTTATGATTTAATGGCTGCTTCAATGCAGTATTGGTGGGGTAGGACCATCTATAGGGCCTCTATATCAATAGTCACAAAGATGGATTCATCTATTATGGAAATGTCCTTGGTTTTGTGCAAGATGTCCATTGAATCTAAAAGACATGAATGATTATTTTCTGCCAGAGGTTTGATACTGTAATCCTGGTAGATAGAGATGGGTTCAGTAATAGAACCACTGCTTGCCATAACTGGTCTGTACGGTGGGTCCAGAAAGTTCTTGTGAGGTTTGGGAATCCAGAATAATTGAGGTAGCCTTGGATCAGAACAGAGAGAAAGTCCAGGAGCTTTTCACTTTTGAGTCCCTCTTTGTGCAGGTTGCCTAATTCCATGATAATGTCTTCATAGGTGGATTTGACCTGGTTCAAACCTGTGGTCATGTAAATCCTGTTGTCTAGCAGGAGGTCTTTTATTTTCTTGTTTTAGGATGAGGTGTCTGTAACTATAATCCCTCCTCCTTTGTCCGCCTTCATTACTCTACGCGTATTGTCATTACTTAAGGCTTTGAGGGCCTCAAGCTCCTCTTTGCTGATATTGTAGATTCTCTTTTTGGGTGGTCTATTGAGAAGCTTTCTGAAGTCAGCTTTTAATTTATCCTGAAAGGATGTAATAACTGAGTTGAGAAGGAGGCAAAAGTTGCTGAGTTTTTTCCGGGAAACAGTCCTTGTAGTGGTAGTCAACTCGGGGTCATCAACCTTGTTGTTGTGGAAGTGGAATTTAAGCTATAGTTTTCTGGTGAACAGCCTGAAATCAATGATAGTGCTCACGATGTTAGCCCTTTGTTGGGGGACAAACATAAGGCCTTTTTTAAGAACCTGTAGTTGAGTATTAGTGAGCAGTTTCTTGGAGTGGTTCCAGATCTTGATTACCTCTTTTGGGTCTCTCTGCTGCATCTTCCTAGTAGGTCTATGTTCATTGCTGATGGGTAACATAGGTGTTTTAGGTCCTTCTTGCCTTGCCAGGTTCTGTCCCTTTGTTGGTACTGGATTCTGGGTGAGTTTAAGGTTTGTGACTGGCAGTTCTCCCTGGAGTCAAAGGTCAACAGTACAAAAGTTTATTATGTAGAAGTTTGGACATAGGCTCTAAACAAAAAGCACTTCATAATAAACCTTTGTACTGCCGGCCTTTGACTCCATTTTTTTGTTTTAATTTACCTAATGTATTAATTTGTTTTTTAGTTCTCCCTGGAGTGATGGCCTTGTGGGAAAGATGGTTAAACGGTGGTGGGTCTCTGTGGTGTCATCATTCCAGTGCCATGGTTTGTTTGTCTTGTCAGGTTTCTCTGAAGGTTTTGCCCTGTGCAGGCGGTGGTGGTTAAGTCTAGTGCCATGGAGTCCTGGCCTGATGGAAAAACTTGCTGTGTTGTGTTGGAGCTTTGTCCTTGATAGTCGGGATTGGGTAGTCTATGAGCCTCAATGTTGGAGCTTGGTTGGTGTGTGGCATCATTACTGTCCCTTTTGATTTTCTTTAATTTTCTCTGCTTAATCTTAGCTTCAAAGCTGGTGACCCTGTCCTTGATCATCTGGAAAGTGTTTTCATGGTTGGTGTTATGGCTGCAATGTTCCTCAATGTCGTTGGGTTCGATAGTTGTTCTATTTTGTTGCTCCCTACCTTTTGTGAGCAGAAGGTCAATTAGTTTAAAACTTGCTTATTTTAGGATGTTATTCCATTGGTTTAGAAGGTTATTGTCCAGGTTTTTGCCTAGGGATTGTTCTTTTAGTTGTAAACCTCTTGGTATCAGTCCCTTCTCCTTGCAAATATTGAAGAAGGTTTCATCCCATTTGAGGCAGACAAAGTCTTTCAATCAATTTGCAAATTGTTTGAGTGGAAAGATTTCTATCTCACTCCTGGTGTTAAGCACACTGCTTTCATTCTCCCCTAGATCCAAGCTTATGGTGGAGAGAAATTTTTTAAACCAGGAGTTATCCGTGTTAGAAGGGTTGGACTGAGTGGAACAGACACTGTAATCCACAGCATGGATCCAGGACAAAAGAGAAAACTTCATAGCTAGGGCTCAGTCCTGCAAGTAAAAATCTTTAGATCTAAGGAATCTAAAGGAACAAGAATAAAAAGATGTAGTTACTCACTTGTTGCATTTCCCAGGTAGTGGGGGATGCTAAATGATTCTGACTCCTAATGTGGAGACTTGCCCAGACAAATATCAGAACAGACAATCAGTGTGGGAGCATGGAGTCACCCCACATTTTAGCTGTGAAGGTATGCCAGTTAGGAGTTAAACCATACATTATCCAGTGTAGCTTACACTGAGCAGGGCAGATATTAGTATATCATCCCGGGTGATAACCAGGCTCATCTCAGCAGGAAAGCTGCAGACTTCCAAAATCTTAAGGTTAAAAATGAAGTATCACAAGGCAGTCTTGACAGAATGAAAACCTCAGAACATGATCTCAGTTAAAGTCCTTTTATTTATTGGTGAAACAATTAAGCGCTGCTTAGTAAACTGAGGAAAATAGTTACAGACTATCAATTTATTGCATCGAAAGAAGTTGTGCCCAAGGCAGGAATCCAATCAGTGGCAGATGGGTGGGTCAGGGGAGTCGACTTTTTTTGTGTTGCGAGTGATGCATTAGTGGGCCTAAATTGGAATGCATGTTGGTGGGGTTAAAGTTAGAACATCCAAGAGAAAGAGACAAATACAGGTTATGTAGAACAGAACAGGAAACAGTTACATGTTTTACTGCTGGTTGTGATACACACATGGCTTAAGGTCTGTGTACTGAAAGGCAAAATAATTGAGTAAGACATTTTGCATTAGTGTACCAACACTACACTATAGAAGTACCTGAGAAACATTGGAAACATAAACCACAAAGCTTTATTGACAATGATGAAATCTGAATCAGAAGGGATTATCCAATACTAGCAGTTGAGAAACAAATGCAAGAAAACCAGTTATAGTACTCCAAGAAAAAAGATTAAAGTTACACTACTCATTGAATTTGCTATAACCAGTGATTTTTGTGCCTTACACACTGAGACACAAATTCATAAAATACCAGGATTTGAAAGCAGAAATTAGAGCAATGTAAAATAAAGATATGTAGGCAGTCCCAACAGTAGTAGGAGCAACAGGACTAATAAAAAGAAAAAAGAATTGTCAAGAGTATTTAGATATGCTGTCATTACATGTAACTCCATATGTACTACAGAAGGAATCAATTCTAGGCACATTGAAAGTGCTGAGAAGAACACTCTTGGCTAATGTTAACAATTAAAGCAACACTAATTTCAAGAATCATACCCTGACCTTGGAATGGGGTCCTTTTCTATCACTGTATTAGAAACCTAAAACATTTGAAAAAAAAATAAAAATAAATGACTTGGATAGCAAACCATGGTACCAGTTCACAAAATCCTACTGTAGTTCATACTACTGATATAGATATTTCAATGTGCATTTAACATGTAGTGACTGCTTTGTATAACTGTATGATAAGGGTGAACCATAATTGTATATCCCTAAACTGGGAATATATGGTGCCAACATTAGATAAGTGATATTATAAGAATGTTATTACAATGATGTAACAAAGGCTCCTAGGTAATATGCAAACTAATGGTGGTGACATTCCTAAGCTATATGCTGATAAAAAAAACATAGCAAATTTACAGTTCATTTACAAAAAGAAACAAATAGAACCTATTATTTTGCATATCCATACTATTCACTACACATATGGTTGTTAAACTGTTTTTGTAAACATAAAGCATGTTGAATATTTTCAATTTTATGTATGAATGCTACTATTGTGAGTTCAGCAAGTAACAAGTCTCATGTTATGTAATCATATAGCCTTTTCTGAGAGTGTGCAAGAAGTACTCCTGGGTGAACGAGTAATATGTTGATCATAACTGTTGAATTCCTTACTCATATAACTGCATTTTACCACTATGACAAAACCTTTTATGATAGCTTGAGATGCTAGTTAGTATAACTACTGTTACTCTTTAGGAGTGCATGTGACTTACTATAGTTAACTTATGTGCATAATAATTGTACACACACATATGGTCATACTGCCCAGACTATCACATATAGGCAGAAATTAGCTGTATGTTTATCCAAATATCACCATATTGCACTACACTGTACTCTGTGATGTTCAAGATATACCTAAAAAGCCCAGACATTTCTGTAACTCTGGTAATCTCACTTTGGCAATATGTTTTATCTTGCATCATACACATGTTCATCTGCAGGACTACTTAGGAAACTTTTTTTGGTTCTGGTAAAATATGATGTTATGAATTCTTGTTCTAGTGAGCCCTCCTTTCCATGATATCACAGTTAAATTACATCAGCCAAGTATTTAAACTCCTCAGGCTGAGATCACTGGCTGGTATGGACTGGTAAAAACCAAGGGGTGGGAGAAGAGGGAGACTGGAAGCCAATATTCTTGCTCACAGATGATGGCTTGTCACTGTACTGAGAGGTCCACCCTGTCTATGCTGTAATCATTCAGAAGACTATTGTGAACCTTTAGGCATGTGCAGCTATTAGGATGTGTTTACACATTCTCCTAAAGTTGTGACACCACCTCACAGCCTGTACATTAACCTACTCTGGCTACTCTTCGTGGCTGTGGGCTTCAGTGAGGTCTAAAGAATAGTCTGCTTTATGCAAGCATGTCACTGTCATGTCTCTGCTGAAGATGGATGAGTAGTTGTAGTCTCGTCATTCTTCCCTTCCACAACCAGACCACAAGTGCTGTGGATGATAATTGAAACTAGGCAGCCTGGATCATAGTAAGGGTGTTATCTCTCTACACCAATGGAGTAGGCTTTCCTGCAAGACTTGTGGATTTTGACACATTCTTTTGGACTCAGCAAGCGATTGCAGACATTCAAGCTGTGGTTTATCAGTCCCATGATTTTGAAACATTGCATGCTAATGAGGTCCATTAGTGATATATGGTGCTGAAGGGCAAAATATGTTAGCCAATATGTCTTATAAATCTGTAATATTCTGATAACGCTCACATATATGGGATTGCCTATACATGGGGAAATAGTGTATATACCTAATACTTTGTGTCACATCAGTTGTGCTATATCATTCTTTAGGTCTCTTTCAATATGTACTGGACTATAGTATTCCTGCTATGCATTTGCTGGAGATGAAGACTTGCATGGAAAAATAGTACCTGTATATAATTATACTATCTACAATTTGATAATTCCCTTGGGAAAACACTTTACATACATGGCAGTACTTCCACTGGAAAGCATGTTGTGGGCATCTTTTGTGGACACTGATTGATATTTTTCCATACATATATGGTGCCCATAGGTATGTCACATTCTTAGCACAGAAAATTACGTACAACTGCCTATAACAGTCTACTGCATATCTACTCCAACCACATGTATGTGCATATCTCTCTGACTATATAGAAAAAGGAATCAGTTTAAGTAAAGTTAGAGTTTCTTTCTGTATTTACATGTTGTAATTTTTTCTCTGTCTAGATATACAGCAAGATAGATAGGTAAATAACTAAATAGACAGATATATGTATGAACCCACTAAAGTACAAAATATTCCTCACCTGGTCCTTACTATTCCCATTGTATTCCCTTCACTGGTTAAGTCCAGTCACAAACTGGTAACCTTCTCCATCCAAATCCTTTCTGATGCAAATGTCACTAAATTCAAGGACTGCAAGTGTACACACATTCTAAAATTTTATGACAAAGTCTCCAAATTCACATGCAACTGTGTTTCAAAGAATATGATGCAGTAAATACTCATGCAGACAATTTCTCTTCTCACCTGGTTAAATACATTAACTTAGCTAAACCAACCAGATCAAGACAAGATGGGAAATTTAATAGCACATTGGCATGGTGGTACAGAACCTTAAATAAATAACCTATGCAGTAAAATAAAGAAATGTCTTAAAATAAACAGCAAAATTAAGCATCAAGAAGTTATCAAGGAAACTGAAAAATGCCACCAGGAAAATAAAGGCCTACCATGAATTGGAAATCAAAGACAGCTACAAATTCTTCTTTAGTTACATCAGGAAGATAATGAATAACCCTCAATACTGCTCGGAGCTCATTCAAAATGGAAACATCCACTCAGATACAGTGGATATTGTCAACATACTAACAAACAAATTCAGTGCACACATCATCCCAAAAACAACTATACAGCCATCAAGGTATACTATTTAATTATTTGTCTTTGTTGACCAGGAAAGTCTGGCTGTGCAGAACCCATTTTCAGTGGAGGTCCAGGAAGAATAGCTCTGCCAGAGTAGATTTGTATTAATAAGTGAATATCAGACAGTTTAAAAAAAAAATAAAAAACAGTTACATTCCTCATGAAAAAACAAACATAATTACAATACAGATATATATTGTAAAGTATTTTCATCAACAGTTGTAAGTCTATACAGTTATTTCAGCTGTAAAATCTTACAGAAGTAAATGGATTAATACTTGAGAAGGGAAAATGTTGTAAAGAAGTTTAGTGTTCTGACATTTCTCACATTTCAGTAAAGAAAGGTTTGCAAGGAGTTCAAGATATGTAATAAAGTAAATTATAAAATTATGTAGAGAGAGAAATTTTAATATTGCACAGGTTTGTAAAAAGTTCAAGAGATATAATGTAAGTTATAAAATTATGTATGGGGGGGAGGGAAGATATTAGTTGTGCATTGGAGGATAGTGGTAATACCATATGACTGAGAGAGCATGGTACAGGACTGGTTCTATTTAGGCTGTCTGTTCCAAATTGGTGTATCTAGAAGGGTTATAACTTAGGTATACAGAAGATGCATGAGAGGTGTAGATCAGTGGATGAAGGCAGTTAGAAAAAGACCAAGATGAGAAGTGTTGTTTAAGATGTGGGGGTGTGATAAGAGATCTATCGATTCAAGTGCAGGAGGAAAAGTTGTTAGGGGTGTAATGGTTCAAGTAGATGAGAGCAAAAGGTTAGTTATAAACAATAAGAAGTTTATGCTTTCACTAGAGGTCTTGATCTGGTGATAAACACAAGCATGACCAGGACTAGGCAAGGTATTGTTTGAGCTGGATTTTATAGTTTGGGATTTTGTTAACCATTTTTACTTGGTGTTCCAGAGTTTTGAGATGTAACAGGGGTATAGTGAGCCCCCTCCTGATGAATTACTTCCTTTAGTAGTGCTTAGTAGAAATTTATCACCAGAACAGAAACCCTTGTGGGGTGTAGGGCAATAATATGTTTTTTAATGCAGGGCATTGTTCAGGAAAAAGTATTAGTTTTTATGCCATAACTAGCTGAGATTATGTTATGTAGTTGTTAACACAAGTCAGCTTACTTTACTTATCTCCAAAGTACATTTAGCAAAAGTACTTTCTGAAACAAAAAAAAATACATCATCAGTTGGACCTGATAATATACCCAGCTCCCAATAAATAGCACTAAACAAGCCCTGGCAGACCCACTCCTTAACCTGTTCAACCAGAACTTAGCAACCAGCTTTGTCCTCCAACTATGGCAGATAACGTTAGTGATTCCACTCCAAAATGGTGGCTCTACCACTGATCCCATCAATTACAGACTCATCAGTCTGAAGAGTCTCATGTAAAACCATGGAACTCAACATAATGGTCCTAATTAATGATGAGATCAAAAATCTTAACAGTCTTTACCCCCAACAGTTTGGCTTTGCCAAGGGTATATCCTGCCTGATGATTCTGGTAGGCACACAGAAAGTGTCCATAGAGCATACTTTGCCCTTGCCTAGGCATTTGTTACTATGCCTCATGCCAACATAATAAGCAAACTAATTGCACTCCACACTGACCTCTGTGTAGTTAGTTGGATTGAAAATTGGCTTAAGGAAAAAACCCATGCAATGAGAATAGTGGATGCTTCTTTAGAGACCATTAAGCTATAATCTTTGCTATTTGGCATACACATCTCTGATCTCCAACAGGCACTTTGACCCACAGGCACTTCAACATGAGCTTACTTTTATTAATAATGTGTACTAAAAACATCTTCAAATTAAGAACCAAAAAAGTGCAATAATGTCCCATTCAGTAAATAATTCCTTCATCCAGCTTATATTATAGACAACAACCAGCTACAAAATGAGAGTGTAATGAGAGATCTTGGAACATGATTGGAGACTTCACTTTGGTTTAATAATCATGTTGTATCGGTGGTTAGAAGGTCCTGTCACCTTGTTCAACTCATTGCAAAAAAGATGTCTTCAACATCAAAAGGAGTCCTTACTCTCATAAATCCCACACTTAAGTCTATCATAGAATGCAATGTCCATTTTGGGATGTATCTCACTAGCACATCAAGCAACTGGAAAGACTGCAGAGGTGCTTAACTAAAAAAAAGAGCTACCAGGAGAAACCAGAAGCTCTATCCCTGTATTCAGTATGCTACAGATTCCTTAGGATGATATGTGCCTTGCTTATCATCCCTTAAGGGACCTAGTAGTGCAATACCTCTTATACCACCATAAATCAAACAGTCCTACAAATATTAGGACCAGAGACCTAAATGTACTTAAAAAAAAAACAAGGTAAAAGGATAGCTTTGTCACTCATTGCCTAACCTTTCTCTGGAACAAACCTTCTCTGCAAATTAAGTAATGCGAGTCACTATCTTCCTTAAAAAGGGAGCTAGATAACTGGGTGGGCATTCATAAATTTACTCCTGGTATGACTGGTCTGTCCATCACTGAAAAGGTCTAAGTGGGGACTGACAAGGTGTTTATGGCCTTGTGGCCCAGCTGTCTTCCATATTCTATGATTCTATGACCCCCTCCCAATATCTATATATATATATATGTCTACTTCATATGACCTAAATTTCATATGATAGAAATTAATTTGACTGAGACCAAATGACCTAAACTACATTTGACTTAAAACTCATTTCACCGACAATGAGAACAGGCAGTATGTAGAGCACTGTAAGGCAAGTAAAAGGTATATGCCTTGTTCCCCACTGTAGTGCGACAATGGAGTTAGAATATATAGTTAAGGTGGGGTGGGGGTCATAGCCCCCCCATAAAGTTCAGTTCTACTGAACAATATAAAATCAAACCACGGAATATATAATCAAACTAGGTGGGGGCTACACCCCCACACCCCCCTAAGTATATATTCTAACTCCAGGGTTGCACTACAGTGGGGAACAAGGCATATACCTTTTAGTTGTGTTACAGTGCTCTACAGACTGCCAGTGCTCATTGTCAGTGAAATGAGTTTTAGGTCAAATGTAGTTTCGGTCATTTGGTCTCAGTCAAATGAATTTTGACCATATGAAATTTTGAAATTTAGGTCATAGGAAGTAGACCTATATATATATATATATATATATATATATATATATATATATATATATATATATATATATACATACATACATTGGAGCACTTTATTTGTTTGAGCTTTCAAATGTTCAAAACTCATATGGCCGACACCATATGACCGAACATTTGAAAGGCCGACAAATGATAGCGGAGATCCCGCTACAGTACGGGACTGGGAGATTCCCCTTTCCTGCACTGTAGTGTGATCTTGGAGTGAGAATATTTAAGTAGCAGGGGGTGTTGGGGGTGCAAGCTTGCCCCCCTACATAACACACTTTTACTGTGTTTACAGGTAGGTAAATGGTGCTATTTCAGGATGTCGGCCTTTCTGAATGTCGATCATATGGCGTCGGCCATATCAAAGTCGGCATTCTGAAGTAGACCCATATATATATATATATATATATATATATATATATATATATATATATATATGTATATATGTATATATATATATATATATATATATATATATACATATATCAATATGGGTCTACTGCTTTACATCGAAAACACACTTCTTTGAAATAAAGTAGTAGACCCTACACTTCAGCGAAAGTCCACTTAAGCGAAAGTGCACTTTTGCTGAAGTCTAGCTCCCCGGGCTACACAAAAAAAAAAACAAAAAAAAACGCTAAAACATGTTTTTGCAGGGGGGCAAGCCCCCCTGCACCCCCCATGTGAGGGCTTGTGCCCCCCACACCCCCCCTGCTTAAATATACCAACTCAGAGATCACACTACAGCGGGGAAAAGGGAATATTCCCATTCCACGCTGTAGTGTGACTGCCAAAGTCAATGTTCAAAGTTTCACTACTTCGAACAAGTGGACTTGGTGAAGTGGGGTTTGAAGTAGTGAAACTTCGAACATATTGATGGATCCCATATATATATATGTGTGTGTGTGTGTGTGTGTGTGTGTGTGTGTGTGTGTGTGTGTGTGTGTGTGTGTGCTTGTCTTTGTATGCATATATAACCGTATTGTAAGCAAAGGCTTCATACACTGCATTAGCACATGAGCTATAAATCTGTATACTCTGTGTTACAATTCATAATCATTTTACACAAACTGTTTTTATAATGCTCCTTTAATCACTCAGAAAATACTCTTACCCTTTAATTACTCTAAATACTCAAAGCACTATGAAGTAAACTTTTTTGAATCCTACTGAATGTTACCTTGAAGCAGTGTATTTGTGATATAACTAATCTTTTCCAAGAAGTCAGAACATGAAGCAGTTTACTTGAAATTCAGGTAAAACTGGAATTCATTAAAGCTAACAACCCACTGTCTGATATCAAATGTTACAGATTAGCCAATGGCTCACCGTAAAATGCATAAATGAGTTTATTTGCAATGTGAACAAAAGTTGCTTCACGAAAAGACAAAAAGCATCATCTTTTTTTTCTTTTTTTATAAACTTTTTTATTAAATTTTAGAACAATATAAAATCAAGATATAACAATTAACAAAAGCATAATAATAAAAAACAATATATAAGGTCCATAACAAAAATTTACATTAAGCCAAACCATTAATACTTTTCTAATAAATATCTTAAGTTTTTGCCATGATAAATATTTATGCATGATATTTGATGTTCTCTAATAAATAGTTTGCAATTCTTTGTTACATACAATCTTAGCTAGACAAATACATTCAGTAAAAGAGAGGATATTTTTACTTTTCCATTTCTGTGTAATAATTTTTCTGGCAATAGCCAGAATGGACCAAAGGAGAGGCACTTGTGTTCTTGGTATGGAATCTGGAATTGGGGCATTAAATAAAATCAAAGAATTTGTAACACTACAATTGTTTGACCACAGTGCTTTAGCAAAGTTTCTGATCTCTAACCAAATGACACAGCCATTTTACATTCTATAACCATATGATGCCAGTTTGCATCAAGAACCTCATCACATCTCTATTTTATAAATTAAGACAATCTTATGAGGATTTAAAAAGATTCTGTACAAGTCCTTCCAAGTAAAAATTCTACAATAAAGTGATGAAGTGATGAAGTAGTATTACTTACAGATTTCAAAGATAATTTTTTGTATTATATCTGAAAAAAGTTTCATCATTAATTTTTGTTGAATAACTCCAATATGGTGAATCAAATCCATTCTTAAAATCCTATAAATTATGGATAAATAAGATTTGTTTTGGGTCACATCACTATTAATTTTAAAGAAAAAAATCCAGAATTTTAGGGATCAGTTGTGTATTCATCACACAAAACACAGTATTTTAAACCTATCTAGGTGGGGGACTGCACCCCACCCACACACACCAACTATATATAACAACTCCGAGATTGCACTACAGTGGGGAAAAGGGCATTTTTTTTTCTGGGCAACTTATTACTTTTCCTGAGAAAGTAACTCATTAAACTGAACGTTCACAGAAGTGAATGTTCATTGTATATGGTTCAATGAAGAAAAGTTTGCAGTAATGAACCTTCAATAAAATGATATAGATGCGTAAAAGCAATAGTGCCACTGAAGGTGGGCATTAGAGAGAAATAATAGACCACAGGTTATATTGCAAGGCATTACTCTACAGGCAGAAAGTCCTGCCACCCCAAAAGACTGTTATTTTCTTATAATGCCCTCCCTGGGAGTCAACATTATGATTAGAGAATGAGATTTTTATTTGTTGTGGAGGATTGCTGTCATTTATTTATTCATTTTTCAGTTGTTATCAATTGCTTTTCTATGCTTTTGGGCTTCTGATCACTTTTTACTAATGTGTTTTATTCGTTGTTATTATTTGTACATTGTAGTAACTTTTCTTTTATTCTTTGTGTAATTGATTATTGTATATTTTATTTGTGATTACTTTTTGTCTACTGCAGCGTTCCCCAGAAAGACAGGATAGTCCAACATTTGTCCATTTTCAAATCTGATTTGTCTGATTTTTTGGATCCTTTATTTTTATGATATTAATGAGTTAGTACACAATTATTAGGTTTTGTTACTTAAAATACAATAATTTCAGGACCCTGAGTTCTGCGTGATTCCATATGTCCACACACTAGCTTTCTTTGCACATGATTTCCCCATGTGTACCTGCAGTAACACAGAGATTGTACTAAAGGCTTTAATTCCACAATATAAGCAGCTCCATCTGGATACTATTATTTCATATCCTTTCCTCATTTTACAGTCATTTTCTCTGTTTAAGCTAATTTTTTCAGTTTAGGTTATTCTGATCATTATCCTCATCCAGGTCTTATAACAACTGAGTTAAGTGTTTCAAGCTCTTTTCATATCTTTGCAAATTCCAGTTAACAGTTATATTGCATTTTGATGTTTAAGTCTTCTAGCTCTTAAAATTAAATCCTGTTTTTTTTTTCTCTTGCAAGAGGAAATATCCATCTGGTTCAAGAGGTTTGATTTTTGAGCAGCAGTTTATAAGTTTAATTGTTGCTGGTTGTTACGTTCTGAGAGTTTTTCTTGAATCCTTGGCACTTTTGTAAATTTGACATTCTTGCATGGAGCTGTCCTAAGTACAGCATAGGTACAACTTTCACTATATAGACAAGGGTGATTTGATCTGACTATTCACCTAATATCTGAACTATTCTCAAAAAATATTTGAGCTTTTCTTCTGCATCCATGAATGGGTTCCTCCAAGCTGCATTACATGTCAATATTCCTGTTCTTGAGCTTTGGCTTTATTACAAATTGAGATTAGCCACTCCCATCTAATTGTAAAACTGGGGTGTATATTACATTATCGAATTTTTAAAAGTTCGAACGTCATATGGTCGAAGCCATATGATTGAACTTTTAAAAGTTCAAAAAGCTAAAAAAAAAAATAAACAAACAACAGAAAAAACATACCTGACCATTTTAAGCAAGGGGGCAAGCCCCCTTGCACCCCCTCACATCCCCAGTCTTTAAATATACCAAATCAGAGATCGTACTACAGTGCAGGAAAGGGAAATCTTCCCATTCTGCACTGTATGGAGATTTCTGCTGAAACGTTCAAGCTTTTAAAAGTTCGATCATATGGTGCTGACCATATTTATTTATTTTATTTATTTATTTATTTAAATTTGTTGACCGGGAGTGTCCGACTGGATGTAGGTCCATTTTCAGCGGAGGCCCGGGGAGAAAAGCTCCACAGTTAAAATAAACAGACAGTATTTACATTGGATTACATAGTGATTAACAATTTACATAGCAATTACTTACAACATATTTACAGATGAAGAACATAGTACATCAGTAGACAACTGGAATCTTTATCTGTGAAGTGCATACCAGACATTAACAAATGTTACAAGAAGAAGAAGTTCATGCTGTATAATAAGTACTGGCTTATGAGCATCTGAGCTTGCTATAATCAAGGTAGTTAGTGGAGTGGAAAGAAAGGTAGTGGTTGGATGGGGTGGATGATATTAGAGTGGGAGTTGCAAGGGAATAGCCAGCATGTTTTTAGTTGCACTTTTAGTAAAGTTTTGAAGTGGGTGCATGATGGTATGGAGGTAATTGTGGGTGGGAGTGAGTTCCATAATTTGGCTATGGTGCAAGAGAATAGTGCTTCACCAGCAGAGTTATTGGCTTTAGTGATCTGCAAGTGATTTTTGTTGCTGGATCTTAATGGTCAGGTGGTGCGATAGGGTTGGAGTAGATTCTGGAGGGATGGGACATTTAGTGGATGGTTTACTAGTTTGTGGGCGAGTGAGAGTTGATACCACTGAAGGAGGTGAGGGAGTTTAAGCCAGCGAAGTTCAGCAAGTGAGAGACAGTGGTGACTACGGTAGGATGCCCCTGTGGCAAATTTGGCGATTTTGTTATAGCAGGTCTCTAGCTTGTTTAGATCACATTGCCTTAGGTTGGTATATATTGGAGAGGCATAAAGTAGGGTGGAGATAAGGTGGGAATTTGCTATTGAAATCTTTGCTGCTTTGGTGAGAAATTGCTTATTTCTGTATAATGCTCCTAGTTTTTTGTGGACTTTTTTTATAGTCATGGATATGTGAATGTCAAATTTTAGTTTATTGTCTATTTCCACTCCTAGCAATTTGGTGTGTTCAGTTGGGTATATAGTGGTGTTGTCTTTTGCCGTGATGTTAAAGTGAGAGTTGTTTTGAGTATGTTTGGTGGGTTGGAAGATGAGTAGTTTAGTTTTGTTTGGGTTGAGTATTAATCGGGCATCGGATAACCATGTTTCAACATAGGAAAAGGCTTCCTTTGTGACTTTTTGCAGTTTTGGTAGGGACTGGGCTGAGAAGATGATGGTCGAGTCATCTGCGTATTGTATGAGTGTGCCATGTTTGGTGGCAGAGGCTAGATTATTGGTGTAAACAGAGAAGAGTAGGGGTCCAAGGATGGATCCTTGGGGAACCCCTATGGAGACAGGTAGTTGGGGAGATATGTCATTCTGCCATACAACGGATTGTTGGCGGTCAGACAGGTAACTCTGAAACCAGTTGGTGACCGATTGTGAGAAGGATAGGTTATTGAGGGCAGAGATAAGTTGTTTGTGTGGGACCATGTCAAATGCTTTAGATAGTAGAGTCTAGGAAAGTAGCAGAGGAGAGATAGCCATTGCTTTTATGCTGAAGGATAGTGTTAGTAAAGGAGAGTAAGGCAGTGGTGGTGCTATGGTTTGGTCAGAAACCATGCTGAGTACTGGAAAGGAGGTTGTTAGTAAGGAGGTAGTCTGAGACCTGAGAGTGTATGCATCTCTTTAGTATTTTGGAGAGTGGAGAGAGAATAGCTATGGGGCGGTAATTGGTTAGTTCTGTGGAGGGTCCACCTTTGTGGAGGGGAATTATATGTGATACTTTCCACAGTGTGGGAACGTAACTTTCTGACAGAGATCGGTTAATCAAGATGGATACTGGGTAGGCCAGAGCATCAGCTGCGATTTGTAGGTATTCACTTGGGAGGCTGTCTGCTGCTAATGTGGTGGGTTTAAGTTTAGTTAAGAGTTTTTTTTATGTTGGAGGTAGAAACAGGAGAAAAAGAGAAGGCAGTGGGGAGATTACTAGTTGAATGTGTAGGTTGGAGGGGAGGGGGGTTGTGTTGTTTAGCTAGTGATAGTATGGTTTGGGTGAAGTGTGTGTTGAATGAGGTAGCAATATTTTCTGAGGAGTGAGGGATGTTAGGAGGAGGGGTAATGACTTTATCTGGGTGGAGGATGGAGTTTATGGAGGACCAGAATTGTTTGGGACTGTGTTGTGAGGAGTCTAGGGCAGACTGGTAGTATTGGGATTTGTCCTGTTTTATTAGCTTTTTGACTCTATTGCGTAGTTCTAGGAATTTCTGTCTAGCTGAGGGGGTTTTGGTTTTGCGCCAGTGCTCCCAGGCTTTATCCCTGTTTTTCATTTCTGACTTAGTGGTTTTCTGTAGCCATGGGGAGGGTTGTGCTTTGGTTCTGGAGAATCTTATGGGGGCATGGTAATTAAGGATGTTCAGGAAGGTAGTATTAAAAAATTCAACTGCATCATCTAGACTGAGGTACTTTAGAGGATGCCAGTTACATTCTTTGAGGGATGAGATGAATGTGAGTGGGTTAAAGTTTATTTTTTTACGTATTTGACGGTAGATGACAGGTTTAGCTTGGTATAGGTATTTTTTGAGTAGGAATGTTGGGTAGTGATCACTGAGGCTATCTGATAAGCAGACTTTTATATATGACTGGGGGCTCTTACTGACTAGTATCCAATCCAGGGTAGTGTGCTTGGTGTTTTTATTTATCCTGGTTGGTGACTGGACTAGTTGAGTGAAGCCATGAAGGTGTACATGATGGGTTGGACTGTTGCCAGAACAGGATTGCCAGTCAATATTGAAATCACCTAAGATGATAGTTTCTTGGGGGAGATGGTGGGTAGACCAGCTGAGGAGGTTTTCTAGGGGAGGGATGTTTTGGCCAGGTGGGAAGTAGCATCCAATTATGTTGATGGTTTTGTTTTGGTTAATTTTGAGGTTGGTATATATTATTTCTTCACTGCCTATTTGTGGAGCTGATGATTTTAAGATCTGGATGTTTAGATGCTGTTTAAATATTATAGCTACACCACCTCCTTTTTTGTTTAACCGGTCTACTCTTAGTATGCCGTAACCTGTAGGGAGTATTTACTCACTGGTAATGTGAGGTTTTAGCCAGGTTTCTGTCAGGATGACTATATCTGGGGAGTACAAGTCTATGGTGGCATGAAGTTCATGGACTTTGTTGGATATACTTCTAATATTTAGGCATAGTAGAAGGAAGGCTTTCTATTGGCTGTAATATGGGAGAAGTTGTGGTTTCTAGTCTGATTATGAAGATTGGGGTTGGAGATGGTAGGACCAGGGTTGGGGTGGATGTCTCCACTTAGGGCTAGTTTTGATAAGCATGAGATTTTTAGTTTTCTCAGTTTTTGAATATGTTTGTTTATAAGGAAAACTTTATGATTGTGCTCTGTGGGTAATAGGTATGGTGGGATGGTTGCTATGTTAAGTTGTCGGGATGCTTTATGTTTGAGTAATATAGTTGGTAGAATATGTGGGGGTGCATAGGGATGGTTCTTGAGCTGGTGGGAGGGGAGCTGAGTGTGGGTGAGACATGAGTGGTGGTGTGAGTAGTAGTACAGTGGTAGTGGTTGAGTGGGGGAATGATGGAGCTTTGGTAGGATGTAAGATATGCAAGGAGAGTGCATGCAGTGAGCATAGGAAAAGTATGCTTGTACATGTTAGTTGAGGAGGTGTGATAGTAGTGGGAAGATGGAGGAGGTAGTGTTGGGTTAATGCTGTGGTTGGCTATTAGAAAGATGGGAGGGGTTTGAGTGCAATAAAGGTGGGACCACCGAGGGCAGGAGGGAATAGGGGGCAGGGTGAGGAGCGAAGAGGATAGAGACCCTGTTAGTTGCTCGTATGAGGGGCTGGAAACAATCACAAAGCAAAGACAAGTATGTGTTAAGAAACAATCACACTTGACCAAAGACTGCTCTGAAACTGTAAGTCATTTTTTAGTTTCTCAGGTGGAAAAACAGGATAACCTTGGATCAGTAGGCTACTGTGGTCATAGTTTAAATTTACAAACACACAGTATTGTTCAGTTATGGATACTATTTGCTAACAGAAGGGAATAAGAGAAAGTGGAAGATGTGTGTGTGTGTGTGTGTGTGTGTGTGTGTGTGTGTGTGTGTGTGTGTGTGTGTGTGTGTGTGTGTGTGTGGTGGTGGTGGTGGGGGGTTGCTTACAACCAAAGCAGAGTGCTCTCCAGGGGAAAATGAATATTGGCTCAAACAGGTAGACACATACTCAAAGTTAACTGTAACTGTTTGCAGACAGTTCAGACCCGGACTGCGCTTTTCTTACAAGAATGTTAAAGGTGGTACCGCAGTTGACTACTTAAGAGTGGTGTTAGGTCTAGAAAAGAAGAGTACAGAGAGGAGTAAGCACTTTTGAGATATTAAATATATATTATAAAGATTATAAAAAACACACTGAGCAAATAGCTACCGCATGCATGACAATGCCATGCACCAACTACTTAGTGTATGCAGATACTGAGCCAATTGGAAGAACAACAGTTATGCAGTCACAGATAAAAATATGCAGACACTGAGCCAATTGGAAGAACAACAGTTATGCAGTCACAGATAAAAATATAGCGAGCAGCAATCTGTCATGGTTCTCTAATGTGATTCTATCCACCAGTAACAGCACAATTATATAGAAATAATTAGACACTAGTATGGGCTGTCTACACACAACACAATTACACGAATACCATTAGTGAACAAGGTGCAGCTATGAAAATAGACCATACATACTATTATAGTAAAAACAAATTGGTGCATACAAATGCTAGCATGCCATAGTAACATCTAATAATAAAGCATAAATCATATTAGATGTCTAACACAATTCAACATAAACATATACAGTTGTAAAATGTCTAATACAATTCAACAAAAATAGACATTTACAGTTGTAAAACATTTACTGGAGAGACACTGAGCCTTCATGGGACCTGTAGCAGAGTGGATTGTAGTTTTAAAAATGGTGCCTGCCACAGGTAATATTTATTAACTTTGGGTTTGTCGTAAGGTAATAAACAGGGAAGGGGGAGGGGAGAACAAGGGTGTGAGCAGGCAGTTATTTGTACTGCTGCTAATGAGCCAAAGCAAAGACAAGTATGTGTTAAGAACAATCACAATTGACCAAGGACTGCTCTGAAACTGTAAGTCATTTCTTAGTTTTTCAGGTGGAAAAACAGGATAACCTTGTATCAGTAGGCTACTGTGGTCATAGTTTAAATTTACAAACACACAGTATTGATCAGTTATGGATACTATTTGCTAACAGAAGGGAATAAGAGAAAGTGGAAGATGTGTCTGTGTGTGTGTGTGTGTGTGTGGTGGTGGGGGGGGGGGCTGCTTACAACCAAAGCAGAGTGCTCTCCAGGGGAAAATGAATATTGGCTCAAACAGGTAGACACATACTCAAAGTTAACTGTAGCTGTTTGCAGACAGTTCAAACCCGGACTGCGCTTTTCTTATAAGAATGTTAAAGGTGGTACCGCAGTTGAATACTTAAGAGTGGTGTTAGGTTCAAAGTTAACTGTAGCTGTTTGCAGCCAGTTCAGACCCGGACTGCGCTTTTCTTACAAGAATATTAAAGGTGGTACCGCAGTTGAATACTTAAGAGTGGTGTTAGGTTCAAAGTTAACTGTAGCTGTTTGCAGACAGTTCAGACCTGGACTGCGCTTTTCTTACAAGAATGTTAAAGGTGGTACCGCAGTTGAATACTTAAGAGTGGTGTTAGGTTCAAAGTTAACTGTAGCTGTTTGCAGACAGTTCAGACCTAGACTGCGCTTTTCTTACAAGAATGTTAAAGGTGGTACCGCAGTTAAATACTTAAGAGTGGTGTTAGGTTGGAGAGACACTGAGCCTTCATGGGGCCTGTAGCAGAGTGGATTGTAGTTTTAAAAATGGCATATGACATTCGAACTTTTAAAAGTTCAATAATGTAATATACACCCAAAAAAATGTGTCACTAGTCTATGCAGTAATGGGAATTGGTAATTTGCATGGAGCTGTGCTGGAACCTGAGTTACTGCTTTTATTAAAGTGATCCGCTGTAGTCTCCTGCATTCATCGCTCAAGTGGTTACTTCCTTCACTTACTAAATACAAATATACATTACAGGGTATTCCCCCACAAAACATACTCTTTCACCCTGTTTAGCCTGTGTACAATTTCACAAACTAATATTATTGACTTAGTCTATTCAAATATTTTATTCTAAATAATAATAATAATAATAATGCAATTCTATGAAACTTATTTCACTCCACATAAAGAAAAGTACTTCTCTTGTTCTATTCAATGTAATTTGGGTGAATGGAAGGGCAATTACAAATTTACTCCCTGTTTAATACTCCTGCATCTCATGTGTAGGGGAAATGTAAATGCCCCAGCATATCCTTGTTTGGCTTGTTTCTGAGTTATCTGAAAGCAAAATGCACGGACTAAAAACCACCATGGGGAGAGGAGGCTAGGCTGTTTAAGATCCTCACAGACCAGTAGCCTAGTAGATACTTATTAAAGTATGAATCTGTACATTTCTCCAAAAATTAAACTAAATTAAGCTAATTAGTCATATTTACATTACCCATGCACTGTTAGATCTAGTACTTGAAACAATGAATATTATGGAAAGTCAGCCAATTAATTTCCTTTCCATTTCCAAACTCTTAGTGTTTGGTCTTCTCAGACAGTATAAGAACTGCATTATTTTCATGGAAATTGAAATCTTATTTAATGCAAATAACTCTGTCTGTAAAAAGCACAAACATTTAACTACCATGGAGGCATCCCTCTAACCAAAACAACATGCATTAGGCATTCTACACACTTTTCCTTGATCACCACCATATTCTCAATGAAATCACATTAAAAAAGGCATATGATAAGGCCCATTAAAAAATTGTCTACCAGAACCTCATAGAATTAATAAAATTAGGTTTCACTGGAAAATATCCAAATCATCTCCTCCATGCACGTCTACAGTATTAAGTCACAGAGGAACAGAATGCTCCCAATCATGTATTCCTAAATGCTTTACTAACAAAAAATGTCTTATAGGTTGGTGACTCATTTATTAGTCATACAGATTCTTCACTCACAAGGATGGACAAGGACAGGGTTACAGTCAGCTGCCTTAAGGGTTCCATGATCTCTGATATTACAAGGGCCCTAAAGACCCTTTCCCAGGGTAACTATGACTATCACATGGTTGGTGGACGTCCACATGGGAGCTTATTACCTAGGACATAAAATGATGGGCAGGCAGACAGACATGTGAAAATGTCCATGCATGTGACAAATGCAGGTAAGGCTATGGTCCTGACAGGAATCTTTCACTTAAAAAACTTCAGGCAGGCAAACTTAATAAAATTATATGATAAAAACTCAAAATTCACCTCAGACAGCACCATCTCAGATGCTGGTATATCACTCATCTTCACAAAGGAATTCTATACCCACTTAGACAAATGCATGGAATTAGCAGTACCAACCAGAGTAAAATACAAAGGGAAGTAAAAAAAAAAAACTTACCCCTGTGGTCCACCAATATAAATCTCATTAAGTTATACTGCAGATCCAAAACTTCTCATAATCTCATAACAAGAATAGTATAAGGAATATTAGTCAAAGTAAACTTTATTGTCACTTCAATTCACACAAGTGCGAACCAAGCAAAATTATATTTCTTCGGACCCAGTATGCATACAATACATAGACTACATTTAACATGACAATAATACACAAAAGTTTTATATACACAGACAAATACAACAATAATAAATACTTGTATTATTGCACTGATTTAACAGATTGTCACTCATAGATTATTAGCTTATTTTCCATGGTAAAATTGCACTTAAGCGATCGATTTAAGGTCTACGTTTATATTGCACAGTAAGACAGTTCAGCTTGATTACTGCTGACTTTGCTGCCTGGGTGCAGGTAAGACCTTGTTACATATTGCACTATAGAGACTTTTCAGTATTGTTGGATTACTGCCTTAATACCCAGTGTGAAGGGTACTGTTGCTACAGTTCAGTAACCTGATGGTTAGTGGAAAGAAGCTGTTTCTGAATCTCGTGTTTTTGCAGCGTATGCATCGAAAGCACCTTCCTGATGTTAAATATGAGAACAGCTTGTAAGCAGGATGAGTGCTGTCCCTGGTTATTTTACTTGCCCTGCTGAGACATCTGGACATGTGCAGGTCTTGTATGGATGGAAGGGAGTTCCTGATAATCCTCTCAGCCGCTTTCACTACCCTCTGGAGGGACTGGTACTTGGAAGTAGAGCAGCTTCCATACCACACTATAAAGCTGCTTGTCAGTATACTTTTGATGGTGCCCCTGTAGAAGGTTGTGAGAGCCGTTGATGGTAAGTTTGCTCTCCTCAACCTTCACAAGAAGTGAAGCCATTGGTGTGCCTTCTTAATGATGGCATTTGTGTTGGCTGACCATGTCAAGTCTTCTGCAATGTGTACCCACAGAAATTTTGTGCGTTTTACTCAACTGTTTCTTCATTGATTATGAGTAGCGAGTGCTCTCTGTTGCTCTTCCTGTACTCCACAACTATTTCTTTGATCTTGTTGACATTTAGTGCAAGATTATTGCTGTAACACCAACTTATGAACTGATTTACCTCCTCTCTGTAGGCTGTCTCGTCATCATTCCTGATGAGGCCCGCAACTGTCATATCATCTGCAAATTTGATGATATGGTTTGAGCTGTGCTTGACAGTACAGTTGTTGGTTAGTATAGTTATTACATAGGAACTATAAAATATTTGTAGAATTAGTAAAGCAACACCTGAACTTAGACAAGCTTCTGAAACTAAAGATGACTACAGTACAAACCTCTCTTTAACCATGTTAGGAAATGAAAGAACAGTACTCAAGAATACTCAGAACTTATCTTTAATGGGACCGCTTACTATGACTTAACAGAAATATTCAATTTTCTAGCAAAAAAGTTTAGAACAAACTTCACCCCCAAAACTACTATCAAAACTTAACACATCCAAGAATTTCATACACCCCTGTTTTCAACAGGAAACATGTTGTGTAGGTGCTATGAAAGTCCACAAATACTTCCTCCATGGGACCTGACCACATACCTGGATGTTCAATAAATAACAGCAAACATGTCCTCACTAAAACTCTCCTCAAAATGTTTATCCTAAGCTTAGCAATAGGATTTACTTCCAGATTATGGGGTACCATGGTGGTGATGCCTCATCATGGTCCCATGAGTTATAGATACGTCAGCCTTATAAGTCTGATATGAAAAACTATAGAATATATTACAAGTGACCTCATCAATTATGATATGAAGAATCCCATTAGGTTAGACTACCAATAGTTAGATCCTGCCTTATCTATGTAACTAGTTTAGTTTACTAGCAGTGGTCATGCTGTTCACAAAGTGTATCTTGACCTAGCCAAAGTGTCTAACACCATACCTCACACAGGTATTGTAAGTCAATTAAATGATCTCTGTAGAGATCTTTGCATGGTGAGATGGATAGCAAACTGGCTAAGTGATAGATCCTCATAGTGCAAGTGGCAGGCACCTCATCTGAAAGTATGAACGTAACCACCAGAGTCTCCAGGGTTCTGTTCTGGACCCCTCCTTTTCAACATATACTTCTCTCATCTTCAGACTAAGAACTACAACATCTGGTTAGCTAAGACTGTGGATGACTGCAAAACAGATTTTTACTTTCAAGCCCCCTCTAATAGCTGTACCCTTCAGAAAGAACTTACCCTAGTGATTACCCGATGTAGTGAAACTGGGCTCAAATTAAACAACAAAAAGAATAGCATCATTTCATTAGCTATACAACCAAATATTCTTAAAATGATGGTAGAGAAATGACTCTACTACCAAATAAAAGTGTAGTCAAGGACCTGGATAGCTGGGTTGAAGTTCCTTCTCTTTTGATCACTGTGTGATAACTGTAGTCAGAAAACCCTTCTACTTAGCAGAAATAATAGCCAAGGGTATAGGTATATCATCTAGATATAAGGATGTCTTTGTTCCCTTATATTCAGCTCTGATTAGACTAGTTATAGAGTGCAGTGGCCCCTTCATGATGTATCTCACTCAACATATCAAACAACTAGAGAAGTACCAGAGATTTCTAACAATGAAAAGACAGTAGTCATCCCCTCACACAAAGAGGGGGTGTCAACAGACCTGGGTAATTATTGACCCAGAAGCCTGATCAGCCTTATCTGTTAAGGCTAAGGAAAAGATCATTATGGAAGTAATATATATAAGGACATAGGTAACCTACAAACTCTTCACTTTGGATTCATCAAAGGCAGATCTAGCCTACTTAACCTGGCCAACTTCTTTGAGAAGGTTACTGAAGGAAAAAATGAGGGTAAGTCAGTATATACTTCATATCTAGATCTCATAAAAGTATTAAATGCCATCCCACACTCAGGTATCATAGATACTCTCCCCCAGCTAAAACTAAATCCCTGTGTAACTCATTGCATAGCTAAGTGTCTCACAAACAGATCCCAAGAATTAGGGTGGGTGGATCTACCTCCTCCAAAAGACCTGTCATTAGTTGTGTATGCCAGGGTTCATTCCTTGGCCCACTCCTCTTTTGCATTTACTTCTTAGATGTCAAAGTAATTATTAAGCATTTATGGCTAATCAGGTTTGCAGATGACTGTAAACTTGGTGCCATCTTACACTCCGCAGAGGACACCAAAATCCTCCAAGAGGGTTTTTCCCAAACAAAAGTTGGCAACAAAAACATATACTTAAGCACAATGCCAAGAAGATTACCATCATTATCTTTAGCAAGCATGACTTCTCTTGCAGCTATCACATTGACAGCTGACCCCTGAACATTGATCCCATATTCAGGGATCTGGGAAACTGTGCTGACAATGAGCTGCTCTTTGATTACCATGCATCACGTATTGTAAGGAAGTCCATTTCATCACACAGTTTATATCTAAAGGCATGATATCCAGATCAGGGGGTGTAATCAGTCCCCTGTACTCTGCTCTCATCAGGTTGATCACTGACTATAATACCACATTCAGTATGTACTTGTCCAAATACTTGTCACAACTGGAGTGACCACGATGTTTTCTCACTAAAAAATCAAGGGCCAAAATCACAAACCTGTACAGAATGTCTCAAAACCTTGTCCCTCTTCAAAATATCATACAAGCTCCTAAAGGTTGACCTCTGCCTCATTCATACAGTCTCAACAGACCATACCCTGTTATACCTATTACACATTCACAAGTCTGGTTATGGAACTGTCTTCCACTCCACATAAAGCAAAGCATTGTTCTTACTCTAGTCACATGTAATTTTGACAAAAGAATGGGAAAGAGCAAATTCATCCCCAGTTTAGCACCCGTGTCATTCATGAATAGGGACAACAAGTAAATGATCCAAAATATCCCTGTTCTTCCTACCTCTAGGTTTTTCATATGCAAAATGTAAGGACTGAAAACTACAATGGAAATGTAAGGCTTACTTTCTTAAGATCCTTGCAGATAAATAGCCTAATAAATACCTATTAAATTATGAAGACTATCATTGACTCATCAATCATGTTTTTAGTGTGAGAATATTATGTTACACTGAGTTCCATTGTTTCATTGTATTGTATTGTACTGTATTGTATTGTGAGAGCTGTAGTACATTTTTGTTTTAACCCTTTTCTTTACTATGGTGTGACCACAGAGTTGATATATATCATTTTTTTTTTGGGGGGGGGGGTTGCAGGGAAGCTTGTCACCTGCAAAAAAAAAAACTTTTATTTTTCTATTTTTATTTCTTTTGTCAAATTACCATTTTCAAAAATTACATTTTTGGTAAACGGTGAACTGAAAAGGCTTTCTTTAATGGCTCATATGTAAACCACATATGAATGTATAAGATTTCAGGCTTAAAAACCCTGATCTACAAAGAGAGGTTAGAAGATTTTTACCTTTACTCAGTATCTTATCGACTCATGAAGAGGTGAATTGAGCCTTGCATGCAGCCCATTAGAGACCATGTTGTCCTTGATTATCAATAACTCTACAATTCTAATAGCTTAGCAAACATCAGAACTATGGACTTAATCCACTGCTGCTATTTTCATAGACCAATCTAAGGCCTTTGATAACATCTCTCACGCTATCTGTTTTACAAAGGCTTGCTAGTATGAACCTGGAATGCAACACATTAAAAAAAAACTCTTAAGAGAATAGAACTGTTCTCAAACTTTGGAACATTTTTGCATAACCCCAATTTGTTAAAAAGACAAGAAAGATGAAATAAAAATTACAAACCCATAAGTTTAACATCCATAGTGTGCAAATGCTTTGAAAGATGTTTAATTGAACATATAGGTGAAACCAGGATCAGCTATCAGTTATTAACACAGGACAGCATGATATCTTTAAAGGGAGAGCTACCATGAATAATCTAATTAACTTCTATGAAGAGGTAACATCAGTCTTAGATTTAGGACTGTTACCAGGGGTTATATATTCAGACCTTCCTAAACAAATGTCCATGGCTAGGCAATGCACTCCATTGGCCAACATCAGATAAGGTGAAATGGAACTGTGGAACACAGAGTTCTTGGCACAGTGGGATGTCCCTGTAGTGGAGCCAGCCATGGCTGTGTCCAGTAATATTTGATATTAATTTAAGAACTCTCTCAGAGAGATGCTGTGCATTTTGTATCTTCTCTTTGACCTAAAAACATGAACTCATCACCACCTTTTGCATTTGCCTTGCTGTGAGTAAGTTTTTAGGGCATAGTAACTTTTTTAGATTCAGATAAGAATATAATAAAGTATAGCTTAGATGTTTTCTTTATCTGTTTTAGACTGTACTCCACTGTTGTTTAAATATTTCATGTGATTTTGAGCTCTGAAATCACTGTAAATATCTATTTAACATTGTCTTGTTCTTTTATTATTTATTATTAAATATATTCCTATCTTTGTGGCTGATATTTATGAGACATATTTTAAACTTTTAGAGTACTTGCATATCTCTATGGAGACACTGTACAGGTCACACCTAAATAGCTTTGCTCTTTTTCAGACTACCATTGGGATAACAGTAACATTACACTGTAGGATTGGACACCCTTTGTTAAGGGCATTAAAGTAGCTGATAAAGGGTTGACTGGTGGCAGTTAGAAGTATCTTACAGTCTGGACAGAAGGGGTGCAGCTAATAAACCTGTGCCAGCCTTTCTCAGGTGTGTGTGTTTGTATATAAATCAAATCTCAAAGTGTGTGTGTGCATCAGCTACTTGGGCATGGACATGAAGCATTGGTTGGACAGAGAGGGAACTGGAGGTTTTGTCTTGGCCACTCAGCTGAGATTTTAACCCTATAGCTGTGCCAGTGGGCAGCCTTATTGGGGATCTGGAGAAAGAGGGAGAAACCACCCCCAGACTGACTGTGATCTCTGTGTGCTCTTAAGGGAAATTGCACTTTACTGTGGGTGTACTTTTCATCCTCCCAGTGTGTACATCTGCAACTGTTGCCAGTGGTAAGGATTGAGGCTCCTTGATTACTGGGCCAGTGCAGGGGCATCACAACACTATACAGATGGTCCATGTGTCCCACACAAAAAATAGAGAAGTATGACATTACATGGGGCAATCACACTGCTGTTACATTGTCCTGTGCACACATACGCATTTGTCCCCAAAGCTGTGATGCACAGTACCATCTGTTCCAAACAGTGAATGTTTACTAATTGCAAATGTGCTTGTTCACAACATTGAAGTCAGACTTTTCCTGTAGTGCTTGTAAATAATATTGTTCCCTTTAGATTGTATAAATAGATGGACAGGAGATTCAATTCTCACAATGGGAAACTTGTGTGTATGCTTGTGTCTGGAGGGACATAGTGACAGATAAGTAACATTTTAATCTCAAAGATGCTGAATCAACTTTCCCTGAGGAGAATGCATTTAACTTTGCACACAGCTCTCACTGCACTTTATCCCACATTTAACAGAAACATCCTCTCTGCAACACAATGATGAGGTCACCTTGTCAAAAGTGCACTTCCTCCCCTTAAAAATCAGACTTCTCCTGTGATACTTGACAATAATATTGTGTTCTCTAGATTGTGTAACTAGCTAGGTAGGGGGTTCAGTTTTCACTTTGGAAAACGTGTGTGTGATGGGGAAGTATATAGAGTCAGGTGAGCATGTTCTTAACCACAGCTAGACTCAATCAACTTCCACTCTGGAGAAGTGTTTTAAACTGCTAACCTCACCATCCCCTTATTCCACCTTTCACAGAATCATCTATGCAACACATTGATGAGGTCATTATTTCTAAAGTTCACTCTCAGGTTATGAAATTTAGACTTTTCCTGTGGCACTTGTGGTTCATAAAATGACCTGGTTTGACTATAACAGTGACCCACATGTGTGTGTAGAGCTCCTAATACTAATACATTAGAATGCTTTCACACTTGCTATGTATAACGGCAAAAAAGCATTAATATTGTACTTTTCACTGCTGTGTGGATATTGGCGTGAGCAGGTGCTTTTCAGTATTCTGATCAAATCAGATTGTTCAAATTATATTCATAACTCCTTTTTTTGCTTCACACATTGATTTCAGATATTTGTAACATCCTCCATTGTTATCTACTGTGGCACATGCAGTCACTGCAGAGGTCTGTCGACAACCTAGCTGGGGTTTGAATCCTGTAACACCTGGATATCAGACAACAGTGGCTTACACACAGAAAAAAGTTATGGTACAGTTAGAGGGCCAACCTTTTTAGGCCTTGTCCTACAAGGTAGGACATCCATACCCCTTATGATAGGAAAGTGCTCTAAGCCCCTAAAGAGTGTTTTTCATGACACAACCAGTATGTGTATTTCTGTGGGTTCCATGATGTATATGCATCTCTCTGATATCTGTCCTGCATGTTCTCGAAAATGACAGGATGTGACTGTTTATGGCAGATGACGGCTTACATAAAATGGTTTTTACTGCCTGGCATATTGCCAGATCATCAGAAAGCGATTGATCCTCATTTATGACACTTTCTTGTGTGTTGGTGCTGTTGAATTGCTGTTTTGGTGTTGTTGAATTGCTGTTATATTACTGTTCCCTGTAATTCCTTGTGAGCATACCACATATATCAATGAATGTGATGTGTGCCATTTACCAATGGAAAACTTGAAATCATAAAATGTTATCAGATCTATGTTGTCATTTGTCACTTATGTATACTGAGCATTATTATATTACCATTTGGCATTTACATGACTACACAACACATGCTTGTCTATTACATACTTTTAGGCGATAAGCCCCTTTACTATGGACTCAAATAACAGTTATTGGCAAAACATGTCCCTTTCTGATATATATGACACAATGGCAGTAATGTAAAGTTCTTCTTCTTCTGTATACGTGCTAAAGTGGGGAATGCAGAAGTGGTGTTGGATAGTATACATACATTTCCTGTATATGCATCTCATATGCCATTACTGCAGTCTATGCATGTATCCCATAAGATATCTACTGTCCTTGCTAACTATTCAGCAATTTATTAACATGTATATCACATTAACTCCCCTTTGTTACATTCTAGCTTTATGTTCCTGTCACATCCTTTGTTAGCATGTCAGTTTTTATTTATGTGTATTTGTCAAGTACCGTCATTGAGAATAATTATCATTTCATCAACATGGCAGTATTTGTTACAGATGTTTCTTTGTCAATTCACACATTTGCCTGCAGTGTTATCCAAGTACATTTTCCTTATTTCCCCTCCCCTCTTAATTACTTATGAAATACAACCATTGTTATTTTGTATAATTGCCCCACTTCAGTTTCCCTCCTCCTGAAATCTTTCACTGTACTTGCCCTTAGTCGTTCTGGGATACAGCATGTACTCATGTAATAGGTCTGCCTATAGGCAAGCTGTTTTTTTTTTTTTTACATTCTGTGCCCAGGCCTGCAAACACCTTTCCATGGCTGTGAACACTATTGCTGGCCATTACATGGGAAATGTGTAGCCGCAATGAGAAACATGAATATATGATTAGCCCTGCTGCTCTTCTTGCTAACATTCAAGAATTCCAAATAGCAGCCAACTAGTAAAAATTAAACAGCTCCTGCAGGAAACAGACAGAGGAACGTAGCTAGGATAGCCACGAACAGCTCAAATTGATATCACAAAGTAACTGTATGAATAGAACGTAAAATACCCCAATACTACTGCCAAGCGTAAAAAATATATCCAAAAAGCAGTAAGCTCTTGTGTGCGCAAGTGCAAAATATATCCAGAAAGCAGAATGCACTTATCGACGCAAGTGCAAAATCCAAAAGAAACTGTCACAGTGGCAAAACCCAAATGTGCTCCAGACTTTGATAAAAGATAGCCGCTGAATAAAAATACTAAATCCTTTATTGACTGTACAAAACACATCCAGTAGCACTAGTTTAGCGCTTTCATCTGCACCATCGCAGACTTCATCAGAACTAGTGCAAACATCATAATCCTTTGATTTAAAAACACATTTTGGCGCCAACATTTGATTCTTCATTTAAAGAGGCAGTAATCCATTACTATATCACTGTGAATACGTTGTAAAAACATATTAAAAATACATGTATGTGCATTCTATTAAACATTATAAAATATGTTTGTGAATTCTACCAACATTATTAAAAGTTTAAAATGAATCCAAAATTAAAAAAGGTTTGATACTGATGAAATCATTAATACCTGGACTTCTAGTTGAGTCAGTCAAAATCTGCCACTTGCTCTCTTTACAGGCTAGTCTTGTTTTCCAATCACCCCCAAAAAGTGTTTCCTCTTCCTCATCTATAATAAAGAATGAAAATATGTGTTCTTCACCACATTTCTTGATATGTCTATATAGTGCATTCTTGCTATCCATTTTCTTAATTCTGTAATAATGTTCATAAATTCGTTTCTTTAACTCCCTTTCTGTTTTGCCTATGTAGTAGGCCGAACATTGTTTACATTTAGCTAAATACACTATATGTTTGGTGCAACAATTGCCCCCTATACTCCTAATCCTAGTGTGGTTGAAATCATCCAAAATAATATCACTATTAGTATTTATATACTTGCATTGTTTGCATCTTCCACACTTCCTAGTGAACAACTTTCCTTTTTTATTTTCACCCTTTCCTAATTTTGAATTTTCCAATAACCTTTTTATGTTGGGACCTATCTTATACACAATCCTAGGTTTTTCACCTAAAATCTTTTTGTTAACATCTGTGACTGTTATAACGTTCCAATATTTATTTATAATGTCCTTAATTTTTGTACTATAGGGGGTGTAGGTCAAAACACATACTCTACCCATATTTACATTCTGTGTATTTCCGTTAATTTCCCTGGCATGACCCAATAAGGGTTTGTATTTGAATCCCCATTGGGATTTGACATATTCAATAGTGTCAATAATCATGCCCCTAGGGTATCCCCTTTTTTTTTGTCCACAGGACGGTACCTTGAGTACGGTTAGACAGGCAGTAGTTACCTTAGAAAAAGACAAGCCCAGCATTACAAATTTTCAAGGTTTTAATGTATACAACTATACAGACATATCAATTAAGGATGATTTATGCTCTCTTTTATGCAAAGGTACCAAATTCGTACCCTCCCAAAAATTCAACTTAGTAGATCATATTAAGGAAATCAAATTGTATAGTCGGAGACTCAATCTTGCCCTCCTTTTTGATAGTAGTAAGGAAGATGGGGCTACATATATACCTACAGAATTAAAAAGGAAAAGCACTTTCGTACCCCAGTATAACCCACAGGTTAATGTGTTTGATCAGATGGTTTGCAAAGATTTATACCACTTGAATAAAGAAATCACTAAAGGGTATCGGAAAAACAAGGAATTAGCAGATGACAACATTACAAAACAAGAAAGAGCTGTTTTGAATGAATACATGCACAGGCAGGAAACAAGAATTATGAAACCCGACAAGGGTGGGGGGGCAGTTATTTACTCTAAGAAGGCCTATGTCACTGAGATACATAACATATTACACCTTTCTGGAAATTATGAAATGGTTTCTATCAATCAAATCAACACAGGTTTCAGGAGAATCGATTTAGCCTTGGAAGAATATTTGATCGATAATCGGATTACTGATGAACTTTATAAATTTTTAAAAGTTGATTTTCCAGTTATGGCTCGGATAATAGGAATTCCTAAGATCCATAAATCCCTGACTAAACCACCTTTTAGACCTATTATTTCAGGCTCCAAGTCAAAAACTTACAATATAGGAGTAACTATTGATAGATGGACTAAGCACATTTACCAAAATGTACCTTTTATTATTAAGGACTCATGGGATTTTTTGGCTAAACTAAGTCCTGATATATGGACGGAACAGTGTACATTAATTACCATAGATGTATGTGATTTATTTTCGTGTATTCCTAAGGACGAAGGGCTAGAGAGGTTTGCCAGAAGTTTAAGAAAATTTTCCTCCATGTCTTGGGACAAAATAAATTTAACCGTAGATATGATGGGTTTAGTATTGGACCACAATTATCTCACTTTTGAAGGTGAATTTTTCAGACAGAGCAAGGGGGTTGCTATGGGGGCATCATGTGCCCCCATTTTTGCCAATTTAGTTATGTCTGATTGGGAGAATGAATTTATCACTAACTGTGTATTCTCTAGTTATATCACCTTCTATGTGAGATTCTTGGATGATATATTTATTTTGTGGAAAGGACCAAAAGAAAAAATAACAGAATTTGTTGAATACATCAATGGTACGACCAACTTTTTGAAATTTACCCATGACACTAATCATACAGGTATTCCCTATTTGGATGTCTACATAGGTTTGACTGATGAGGGTTTTACATCGAAGATATATCGGAAAAGTACATTTTCCAATGATTATTTATACTATGGGAGTGAACATCCACCGCATATTTTCAAAAATATCATCAAGGGACAATGTATTAGATGTGCTAGAATGTCATCAACCAGAGAATTTATGGAAGGAGAGATGGAACTTCTTGCGGAACTATTTGAAAAAAGGGGATACCCTAGGGGCATGATTATTGACACTATTGAATATGTCAAATCCCAATGGGGATTTAAATACAAACCCTTATTGGGTCATGCCAGAGAAATTAACGGAAATTCACAGAATGTAAATATGGGTAGAGTATGTGTTTTGACCTACACCCCCTATAGTACAAAAATTAAGGACATTATAAATAAATATTGGGACGTTATAACAGTCACAGATGTTAACAAAAAGATTTTAGGTGAAAAACCTAGGATTGTGTATAAGATAGGTCCCAATATAAAAAGGTTATTGGAAAATTCAAAATTAGGAAAGGGTGAAAATAAAAAAGGAAAGTTGTTCACTAGGAAGTGTGGAAGATGCAAACAATGCAAGTATATAAATACTAATAGTGATATTATTTTGGATGATTTCAACCACACTAGGATTAGGAGTATAGGGGGCAATTGATGCACCAAACATATAGTGTATTTAGCTAAATGTAAACAATGTTCGGCCTACTACATAGGCAAAACAGAAAGGGAGTTAAAGAAACGAATTTATGAACATTATTACAGAATTAAGAAAATGGATAGCAAGAATGCACTATATAGACATATCAAGAAATGTGGTGAAGAACACATATTTTCATTCTTTATTATAGATGAGGAAGAGGAAACACTTTTTGGGGGTGATTGGAAAACAAGACTAGCCTGTAAAGAGAGCAAGTGGCAGATTTTGACTGACTCAACTAGAAGTCCAGGTATTAATGATTTCATCAGTATCAAACCTTTTTTAATTTTGGATTCATTTTAAACTTTTAATAATGTTGGTAGAATTCACAAACATATTTTATAATGTTTAATAGAATGCACATATATGTATTTTTAATATGTTTTTACAATGTATTCACAGTGATACAGCAGTGGATTACTGTCTCTTTAAATGAAGAATTAAATGTTGGCGCCAAAATTTGTTTTTAAATCAAAGGATTATGATGTTTGCACTAGTTCTGATGAAGTCTGCGATGGTGCAGATGAAAGCACTAAACTAGTGCTACTGGATGTGCTTTGTACAGTCAATAAAGGATTTAGTATTTCTATTCAGCGGTTATCTTTTATCAAAGTCTGGAGCACATTTGGGTTTTGCCACTGTGACAGTTTCTTTTGGATTTTGCACTTGCGTCGATAAGTGCATTCTGCTTTCTGGATATATTTTGCACTTGCGCACACAAGAGCTTACTGCTTTTTGGATATATTTTTTACGCTTGGCAGTAGTATTGGGGTATTTTACGTTCTATTCATACAGTTACTTTGTGATATCAATTTGAGCTGTTCGTGGCTATCCTAGCTACGTTCCTCTGTCTGTTTCCTGCAGGAGCTGTTTAATTTTTACTTCTTGCTAACATGCTTAAATTGTGTAGCTTTAGCATAAAACCTACATGACTGTTAATGAATCCAAGGGATACTGTCATAAACACATACTTATGATATGTGAGAACTCAATAACTATAACAAAATATTGTGTATATCATACATATGCATGTGCATTCTACATTATATGTCATAATTGTCATGTTTAACATACTTTACACACATTATATTAGGCTTCTGTAGCAAGCAGTAATGAAACATTTGTGCAATAAATATATGATACTCAGGTGCATTTATTGTGATATTAATAATAGGGTCATAGGTAGGTACTAGGCTATCAGCCCTGGGGCCTATACAAGCCCAGCCAAAAAGGTACCCTGGCTTTTGCCACCCAAGAAAATTATTTTTCTGTGCCACTGTTGAGCAGAGCCACAGAGGTGATCCCCGGGGTGAATTTCCTATTTCCCATCCAATCATCAAGAGTTTTCTTGAAGAGTGCTAATGAGGAGCTTTGTTTGATATAGATGGGTAGTTTATTCCAGAGTATGGGAAGTCTCTGGGACAGGAATCTATCCCACTGGCATGTTCTGTTTATTGTGGTGACAAGGTTTAGGTCCCTAGAGCGTGTAGCTCGGAGAGATTAGGATTTCTTTAAGTGGAGCATGTCCAACAGCTCTGGGTTTGACATAGCTTTGTATGTTAGGCAGAAATAACCTCTGAGTAGGTGATATGTGACGGAGTAAAGCTGGAGTTTTTTGAGAAGGTCTGCGTAGGGCATCTGTTTGAGGCTGGTAATCCTCTTTGTGAGGTATTTTTGCAGCCTTTCCAGTTGTTGTAGATGTCTTGTGAGGTACATACTAAAAGGGGCATTGTACTCTATAATGGGTCTAATGAGTGATGAGTACAGGGGAACAATGACCTCTTTTTTTCTGGATGAGAAACCTTTTGTGATGAGGTGATTTCCTGACTACTGTGGTGATGTGATTATTAAAGGAGAGACTACTGTCCACCTGTGTTCCAAGGTCTCTTATCACACTTTCGGTGTTAAGTATACTACTGTCTATGTTGTAGTTCATGGGTACAGAGTTTTTACCAAAGGGGATGACAATGCACTTTTTGGCATTGAGCTTAAGGCCATGGCTTTGACACCAGGCATCTGTCTCAGTGAGGCCCTTTTGTAGGATGTCCACATTGTTAGGAGTTTCGATTATGGCTCCTAGTTTGCAGTCATCTGCAAACTTCATTAGCTAAAGACATTCTGTGTTAGCCTGTACTTCAGAGAAGTAGATACCAAACAGGAGAGGACCCAGGACTGAACCCTGTGGTATTCCACTTGTCACTGCTCTGAAGTCGGATTTGGAGTCTGCTACTTTCACAGTGTGGGTTCTGTCAGTGAGCCAGTTGGCAACCCATCTTGTGACATAGGGATTTCAACCTAGTTTAGTGAGTTTATCTATAATTCCAAAGTGGGTGATGGTGTTGAAAGCCTTGACAAGATCTAGATAGGCTGTGTGAACCACCTTACCCTTGTCTATGGCTTTGGTGACTGCTTCAAAGAAGTCTATCAGGTTTAGGAGACATGATCTGCCTTTTACAAACCTGAACTGGGTGGGGTCCAGAGTTTGGAAATTACCAATGTCTTTGTTTATAAGTTCCATGATGATACGTTCCATGGTCTTGCAGACCAGGCTCGTCAGGCTAATGGGGCGATAGTTCCTGAGGTCCGTGGTGGCTCCCCCCTTGTGGAGTGGGATAACCGTCACTGTGCACCATTCAGCAGGCACAAAGCCTAAGGTGAGGCTATGATTAAACATGGTACTTAGGTGAGGTGCCAGTTTGTTCTGTAGTTCATGTAGAACGCAGCCTGGGATGTTGTCAGGTCCCATGGATGCTGTATTCTTGGCTTTGGAGAGTGTGGTTTTTACCTGTGCAGCCATGATTACAGGAACTTTGCATTCTTCAGGTATAGAGATGGGCTCTTTAGGGGTGAGAGGGGGGTAAAGTTAGCACTGAACCTATCTGCCAGGATGTTGGCAATATCAGTTGGGTCTGTATATTTAGTGCCATTGTGCTGTAACTCAGAGCAGATCTGAGTGTTTCCATTGAGATTCTTGACATAGCTATAAAATGCTTTGTGGTTGTCTTTAGAGCCAATGGTGATTTTGTTTTCATAACTAGCTTTGGAGGATTTTATCATGGATCTCAGCTTCTTACTGAGGCTGACCAGGGAGCTCCTCCACTCATGGGATTTTACTCTCTTTTGCAACAGTTTCTTCCTTCTGTTGTACAGTTTGTTTATGGCAGGGGACCACCAGATTGGCTTCCTTTTTTTGGAGGATAGCATCTTGGTTCTGTTTGGGATAGCATGATCCATGCACTCATGTAAGTGCTTATAACGTGCAATTGTGTAGGATTCAGTAGTCGTAACTGTATTGTCCATCTGCATGGGTGTCATGAAGTGCACCATTTCTGTCTTAAGAAGCATGAAGTTGGCTTTGGAGAAATTTTTTACCATGGTTTCCTTAATGGGGGGGGGGGGCAGGATGTGGATATCTAGGGTAATTAGCTTATGATCAGATCGGACCAATGAGGCGTTGACTTCAGGTGTGGAAATGAGTAGATCTAGGATATTGTTGCCCTTGGTGGGGGTGTGGATAAGCTGATCCAGGGCACTGGAATTTATGAATTCCAGAAAGCATTGAGCGAAGGAGTTGGTACATGAGTAGTTTCCCAGTTAATGGTGGGGTAGTTGAAATTGCCCATTATTAGTGTGTTTGATTGAACCCTAATATTTTCCAGTACATCAAGAAAAGAGGAGTGGAAATCCTGGGGCATGGTGGGTGATCTGTAACAAGCTACAATTTGGATTGCAGTTTTGCCCAGAGTTAGTTGTACTTGGATAACCTCGGCTGCATTATGCTGAGCAACTATCCTGGAGGTGTGGATAGCCTTAATGAATATGGACACACCTCCACCTTTGGTGTTCCAGTCCAGGTTACATGGCTGAAAAGTGTGGTATGAGTTATAGCCTGGTAGTGCAGGGGTGCTCTCTGGAGCCTTGAACCAGGTCTCAGTCACTGCACAGATATCGATGTTCTCCATTTTAAGGAGTGCCTCTAGTGAGTGCATTTTGAGATTTAGACTTCTAACATTGAGTAGCATCACCCTCAGTTTTTCCTTGCCTGTTCCTGTTATGGTGGTGAATTTGTCATTTTAACCTTGCCTAAAAAAGGCACTATAGGGGCGGCAAGAACCTTAGCCAGTATCCGGAATCCCAGGGCTGACAGGTGCAGGCCATCTCTGGCAAAGGATCGTGGTCTGTCGACCATGTCATCCCAGGCAGACAGATACTGGATCCCTTTAGAATGGCACCAGAAGCTTAGCCAATTGTTGAAGTCAATCATTTTGTCCTTGTACTGCGGCATCATTCTGGGTGATGGCAGAATGCTACTCAGAGCTAGGGTCATACCTGCCTGGGCTACAGGATCGGAGAGCTCTTCCATGTCTCTTTTCATGTAGTCCAGGGAGGTATGTCTCAGGTCGTTCACACCAACTTGGACAATGACAGAGTCATATTTGTACTTGTTGTGGAGTGACCTGAGTGCGTGGATTATGTGGCGGATCCTGGCCCCCGACAGGCAGCTGACAGTAACTTTCTCCTTGTTTAGCCTGGTGAGTGGGACATCAGTGTGCCTGACTATAGAGTCACCTATGACTAGTGTGTTGTGCACGTTGTTTTGCCTTATTAGCTGTGGTTGAGTGCCACACTGAGTCTGCGGGCTATGTCTCATTTGGGTTGTGTTGGTGTTGGAGGTTGCTTGCATTTCTGCTTTGGAGGTCTCTGTTGCTTGAGCAGATTATTACTGAGAGCCTCCACGAATGTTTTTGTGTTTCTATGTGTGGATTTTGGTGGTGTAGATTTAGTGAGACTATGTGATGAGTGTGGTGTGGTGCAAGTGTTTACCTTCTCCTCTTGACTGTCAAGTTCAGTCTTGATTGGAGAGAGCTTTACCTCCAGTTTGGCTAGATAAGTGCAATTCTCACAGGTTGTAGTGTTGGGTGGTAGGGGGAGAGGGTTGTCTGTGTACATGAGACAATTTCTACATTGCCCCAAGATGCCCAGATTCATCAGATAGACAGGAGAGAACACTGGGAGCTGACCCTTGGACATGCCTGAATAAAAAAATATTTTCCTCTAGATTAGTGAGGAAAGTGAGTACAAAAGCTGTTTTTCTCTAAGCAAGTGATGAAAGTATGTGCCAAAACTGTTTTCCTTTAGGTAATGAGGAAGGTTGAGTGCTGTAATAATTAGTAGGTTATTTAGTGCTTACAAGTTCTGAACAAGTGCTGATCATGAATAAGCAAATTCAAGTGCTAAAACTAAGAATCTGTATCTGGACTAAACTAGTTACAGGAAAGGGGGGAAACAAGTGCAAATGCGGGCTTTTAAATCAGAAAGTTGAGAGAGATGGAAAAACTGCCCAAACGGTCAATAACTACAATTTCTGGGCCAGAACCACTCCTTATGTGGTAGATAGGTTACCTAGTGCTTACTACTCCCACTGATAAGCTAGAAGGCTTCCCTCCAACACAGAAAGCTTGGGGGGGCTCAGAAGCTTACATACAGTCCTGGATACAGCAAATCTGAATCTGGACTACACTAGTTACAGGAAAGGATTTTTTTTTTAATATATATATACACACACACACACACACACACACACACACACACACACACACACACACACACAGAAAAGTAGCTAAAACAGCAGTAAAAACAATTCCAATGCAGTGCAAGCTATTACACTTGAGTATGTAGCAATGTTAGACCAAACAGTTTAAAAAATGCAATTAAATTAAAAATGACTAAAAACAAATGCAGAAAGAGTCTATTAGGTAGAATGAGGTAAAGAGATGGGACTGGGGGGAGTGTCCCAGATCAAATCTACAGTGGGGGCTGGCAACTGCAAAAGCCTCCAAATTTAAACAACACAGAAATAGGGAGGGTGAGTATGGGAAAACCAACACCTTTAGCAGAGATCTGAAAAACTATACAGTGAAGCAAAAATAACAGTGCACAACTCTGAAGTCAGCCAGCAATGATATAAAATTAGTCAAACAACAATTACCAGTACACAACTCTGAAGTGCCAGAAAAATATACTCAGCTCTTTATATCTCCAGATAGTTTGAAGAGCACTCTGTCAGGACACAGGAAGGCTCCAGCAATGTTGTGACAAATGGCATCTTGACCTCCTTTGTAAAATTATAGATCAATTGGATTCAAACCCTGTGTAGGCTGTCCCCTTCCTTTGAACTCACTTCATGTACACCTTGTGCCACAAAGATAGTTACCTGACAGTCGGAATTTATTCACTGAGTGCTATCCAAAATGCTGATGTATGCTCACCAGAACCAGGAAAGTTTGTGCTTCAGAAGGCTGCCCAATTTAAATTTTTCACATTTTTCTTAGGGAGTGAAATGTGTTAATGCACTGTCATCCAGAGTGCAAATGCAGAAGGTATTATAAAAAAAACAAATTTAATAAAGTAAATGACACCTAAAAAAACACATTAAATAAATAGCTTTGTCCTTGCTCTGCTCATGACTAACCTTTCTCTTTGTCAATGTTATTATCTTTGCTCATACTTTGACTGAACCACTTTCTTCTGTCTATTTTACCTATACCTCACTGCACACTAACATTACACAAGTCTACATCACTGTAGTACTGAGGATACTTGTCTTGACATTTCTATAGTTCTCTCTTTTTATTCCACAGAAACATATAATGATGTAATGTTTTTCTACTTATGTTTAATCTTTTGTTTCTTATTGATTTGTAAAACCTCAACATGTTGGCGTCTCTATTTATTCCCAGACAAATATATAATGATGTAATGCTTCACCACTTATGTATAATATTTTGCTTCTTATTGAATGTAAATCCTCATCATATTTTATTTTATACAATTAATAATTCAGTCACTAGCTTTGTATAGCTGAGCATACAAACTGTTCTTAACCAGTCTGACTTACTTTCTTTGTGCTATGTATAATACGGATATATTGTATTTCTGCATGTTGTTTTAATGTGGAGCTTTTCTTCCCAGGACTCCACTGAAAAAAAGGATATGTGTCCAGTCAGACTTTCCTAGTAAACAAATGTAAAATAATAAAAATATTAAAATAAAATTTAATAAAACACTTTGCATTGGAAATTAACATATTTAATGTATGTATATATGTAGCAAAGAACAAAGTTGTTACAGCATTAGCATGATACAATCATCCTTTTCACATCTGTTTCCTACATCAGAGTCAAAGTCAAGTCAAGCCAAAGTCATAGTCAACTTTAATGTCAGTCAGAAATCACAAAAGTGCAAAAACTGAATGACATTCTGTGTCTCCAGACTGAATGTGCAGACAATATATAGACTATTTTCACAGACATTTACACAATGACACTTAACTATTACATCACCTATTATATTACCTAGCTATACATTTACACATATAACACCTATCTCTTACATCACAGACATGCAGGTAGACGGACTAATAAAATCTTCTTTTGGCTTTTCCCGGTTAGGGATCACCACAGTGGAACTCTGGTCCGCTAATGATTGGCAGTAGATTTTTATGGTGCCGAGTTGCCAGCCCGACGCTTAACCTTCAAAGAAGGCACACCCATTCACTGCACATAATTAGAATCACAAGTAGTATTTATGTTACACGTAAACAGGATTTTATGTAATGGCAATTGCTCAGAAAGGGGACACGTAGACAATGACAGGAGGTCACTCTTGACACAGACCATACAGTTACTCATGACAGCAAAGTTTATTATACATTGCTTACATGTCATGATGATAGATTGTGTGATATGGATAATTTCTCCAGCATATATAACACATATGTACACATTACTCATTTTATGGATTTTGAGTTAGCACAATGTAAAACATTTCATATGTTAAAACATCCCAAGCACATATTATTAGTAATGAAAAGAGGTGAGTTTACAACAACAACATTTATATTCCATACATTAAATGGACTATGGGTAAGATTTGTAGCATATATGACAGAGGGCAGGATTCACGAAGCCTCCGTGTAAGAGTTATAACTCTTACACGGAGGCTGCAGTTAAACGGAGTGATGTCAGCATGCTCTGCATATTCATGAGAGCATGCTGAATCACACCTAAGTCTAACACGGTCCGTGTAAGACATGTGGGGGCGTGTCCGTAGGCTGAGCCCTGTAAGCGGACACGCCCCCAGAAGTGTAAAAGTGCCCAAAGTAGACACCCACAACAGAGTCCACGGAAATGTGAATAAACACAACACAACACATGCCCCCACAGACTATGAACATAAAATATATATAAATGAACATGTTATATATTTTTTTAAAATTGTAAAGATGTTTAACCATGAGTGCGCTCGTTTGCGCGGGCGTGCCTGTAGCGCAGCTACAGTTAGCAGTCAATGGGAAAGCATATAAGAACTAAATATGCAAAATAAGCCAGGAAGCAATAGCGTAGCGGTAGAGATGTTGGCTGCAGAGCAGGCATTCATGGTTCAAGCCCCCACAACACCATTTTTTTTTTTTGCAAAATAAGCAGGAAACAAGTCCCTGACAAATATGTACACATAAAACTGCAATATATGTAAATTGTAATGAAATAGCCCATTTATATTGAAGAAATGTGAGGTAACAAAAGACTAAAAAATGCCAGATGTGCCCATAGCTGAGCTACAGTTTAACAGGGTGAGTGCATGTGCCCGTAGATGAGCAGTGGTTTAACTGGTGCAAAATGGGTGCCCGTAGCTGAGCATAGGTTTAACACGCTAAATATATGTGCCCCTAACTGAACCGAGCGTAATATGCGTGCCGATAGCCAAATGAGGCTTAAACCAGCGTACCCCGTTTGCGCGGAGCTGCGCACCGTGCAAACAAGCTAACCGACGGGCAACGTTGAGCAAGCCGTATCAAAACTGCCTTTACACAGACACACCCCTCAGCATGTCTAGACAGTCATGAAAAATAAAAAGCAGTGGTCAGGTTCGAACCCAGGATACTATACACCATAGTCAAGGTACAGAACCACTAAGCCATGACAGCAGTACCTAGAAATGCAATAATAGCTAATATATAGGAATGAATACAAACTACAGCATGACAATGCAAGTTTACTGAAGTTGATACAATTCCAAAATGGCCAATCACAGATATGTGCGGGAAAACGGACTATATAAGCCCCATAGGCGGGAATACACAGCATAAACGATTGTAGAACAGACCTGCAGGCAGAATGTCAGGTGTAGGAGAGGGCAGTTGCTTTCGAGCGCAGAGGTGGGGTGTTGAGGAGTCCAGGTACATGGCCTGGCTCCTAGTCCACAATCATGAGGCCCAACTCATGCAGGGCCAGGTCCTCTGGGGAGCGTACAGGGCTGAGGCGTGGGACCGGTTGGCTCATGAACTCACCAGTGCCACAGGGATTCCAAGGACAGGTGAGCAGGTCCGTCACCACCATGCGGACCTGAAGAGACGCAAGCAGGACCAACTGAACCTTTGGATCCAGGAGGCCCGGCAATCACCCAACGCCTCACCACTGAGTAAGTAACAATTAATTATGTATGTAAAAAGTTAAACTAGCTGAAATTATGGAGATGTGTATTCCAATATTACTTCATTTATATTACAGCTGCAGGTGTCCGTTCTGCGAACCGCAGAGCCTATGGCGATAGGCTGGTGCGGTTGCGCCACCAGGCAGGTCAGTAATCCACTACCACTAACTATAAAGAAATATAAAAGTATGACAGTCAGCAAAAGAGTGCAGTGTAGCCAGTAAGGAATAGAATCTGCAAGTAACAGTGTGAAAGTGTATGCAAGTACTGCTTGATTACAAGAGTTCCCAGCCTGTAAGTGTAAACTAAACATGAAACTGTCCAACATATATTCAGAAATAAAAATGCCCTGCCTGTAAGAAAATAGTACACAACCTGCAGCAGGATGTAAAGTATAGCTGCAGAAGATGATGAAATCACATGTGTGAAATATATCCCTGTGGAAATACTGAAACGTGACAGAAGTGCGACTGCTGGAAAGTATTGTAATAACTACTGTTAAAACATGTAAATAAAGCCTAGAAGTACCATCCTGAATAGTAACATGAAAGCAAGTGAGAGAGTGTGAGAGTCTCATGGATCCAGCAATACAGTAGTAATAACCCCTGAATAAAGTATGCTGCAGTCAAGACAGAATTAAATGCATGTGAGACTCAGAACCAAACAGCAAAATCTGTTCAAAGTGTTGCTGCATGTGGAATGTGTATCCCAAAATCTGGATATGTTGCTCCCAGTCTGAAATACGCAGATAGGATGATTGTCTGATATACCAAACATCCACACTTGTCTACAGGTATATAAAGCAAAGGAGCAGGATGATGTATCTGAACAAAGCTTGATATGAATGTATATGAAGAACACTAAAATGTATATTGATGTTGCAGTAACAGTCCTATCAGCAAGGTGAAGTAGTTAACATATAGGACACTGTAGTTAGAACAGTAGTGTGTATATAACTGTAGCTATTAGAAATGTACAGCATATGTATTGGTATTCAAGGTGTTAATATTACCTTATTTACCCCACCCTATAACCACCTATAACCCATTCCACGTGAAAATGGTATGTGCAATCACAATTAACACCCCTGGACGTTTGTCCTGTTGGGTCATATATATTTGCATGTCTGTTGATGCATCTGCCCTGTTCATACACCCACACCTGATGGCCTGTTGCCATCAATTAACCCTGCATGTTGTTGGACTGTGTATTTCTGTTCAAATTATGCATGTGTTATGCACGCTGTTCAATGGTGTGAATATCTGGGTGTTTGGTTAATGGGAATACTAATGCATGCTGTTACAACTAACTGTGAATGGTATTATATGTCACTAAGCCAAACTGTCATGACATAATGCAAAACATAGAACGACAGGGAAGGCGGGTTCCAGCAGACCCACCTCTCCCACCTCAGCTGGTGAGTGCACCTGGCACTAGTGCCGAGTCCGGACCCTCCTCCGGTGGCCCTGTGCCACCTGCGGGTGGAAGCGCTGCAGGGGATGGGGCTCACCCCCCCCCCCTCTGCAAGTGTGGCCGGAGGAGATCCACCTCTCACCCTCCGTAGCGTCCGGACTGTGGTGCTTAGGGAGATTCGGGACTCTGTCCTTGAGCCCCTACGCCAGCTCGAGGCACAGGTGGCGCAACTAACGGGCATGCCCGTTGCCCCGCCTACACAGCCCCCAGCACAGCCCCATCCTGGGCAGTGAAGGAACAGTGGCAACTGCCTATGGGTGGGGATATCAGTTCCACTGTTGCCATCTGTGGGCTCATGGGCTCTGGACATCCCAACCTCCGTCCCCGTTAATTGTGTAACCCCCCCACACGTGTCATACACCACCCCTGTATGCATCTTGTTTGTCTTGTCTGTTTACCTACCCAGCCTACCTCCCCAGCTGAACCGACTTCCTTCACCTGACATACCACTCTTACCTGAAAAAAAAAAAAAAGGGCACTCTGTACCCACAAAAAAATTACGCCCCATACATAGCTGCCCATTCCGCACACATGTCCACTGGACATGGAACCTATCAATTACAATTGGCTGTACAACAAGTATTATTGTTGTCCTGACACCTCTCCCAGGGTGGAAGGTTTCAAATGTCACACCAAATTACATACATATGCACAGCTGTTGCTGCAGAAGAAATGGGCAGCTATGGGCCTTACCTACATCCCTCCTGCACATCCCAAGCTTGTTTCCCTACTGTCTTACCCTCTTTGTGACCCCTTTTTCACCACTTTCCTGTCTCCCCATTTTCTTTTCTTTCAAAGAAACTAGCGCAGGTGTGCGCCAGAGTAAGCACTGTTAAGCGGTTGTAACCGAGTGTGCACGGAGCTAACCGCCAGTGCATGCGTGAGCTCAGCAAACCAGCGCTAGCCCGGTTACAACTGCTTAAAAGTTCCTTAGTCACTGTGATTGACAGGTCCTGTACTCAGTTCAAAAGAAAAATAAACTCCCACTGTCAGTCCCGAACCCAGGACCTTGGAAACACTAGTCTGTACAACCTACCACTAAGCCATGACTCTTATACAAACACATTGTGCTAAAATAAATATAACATGTAAAAGAAGGGATGAATGTAAAGGGAATATAGGATGTGTAGTACACAAAGCATGGCATTTAAAATAAATGTCACAAACAATGGATATCCATAATAGTAGTGTGTGAAAAGAAACAGCCATGCTAGTTGGCAGCCTGTAGATAATAAGGTCAGTTAAAGTACATAGATATATGTATGCATATGTACATATATATATATATATATATATATATATATATATATATATATATATATATATATATATATATATATATATATATATATATATATATATATACTTGTAGGAGTCAATGTGCATACACACTACACGCTACAGGGAACATGAAAGAGGAATGGAGAACTGTGAATATACAACACAGCCTGAAGCATGAGAGAGATACTAACCTTTACAGTCACAGAACACTGTCCACAGCATACCAGCATGGTCCCCACCCACACAATCTGAAAGGGCAACGCCTATCACACATACCCTTTTATAGCACTGACCTGAAATCACAGTGAGAACAGCAATCAGTACACAACCGGCTGTATGCAATTAGCAAATGCTGGCCTTCAATTGGTGCAGAGGCCATCACATGGACCTATGCAAATACCTACAAAAGCATCCAGTGCTAACACTCCCCACATGCAAGAAATTAATTGCATTGTCTGTAAGCAGACAGAGAGAGGCCGAGAAGTGGAAGAGAGAGAGAGAGAGAGAGCACCAAAATAAAACACACTGTGACTCTCCCTACCCTGAAGCTGTCAGCAGTGACAGTAATAGCAGCAGCAAGCAGAAGCTGTGGAACGCAACCAGCTGCGACATACAGAGGTAATGCAAAGTAGCAGGTTAACAGTGTGCATACTGTGAACCCTCCAAATGTGTCATAGGTCTGTATCCATAGGTATGTCCATGTGATATGTTGTGTGTACGTAGTTCCAACAAAAGGGGATGACCACACATCACATGTCAAGCAGTCATAGGCCAGGATCCTGGTAGCATGTGTCTGTGCGTTGGCCTAGCAATGGCTGTAGTGACTGCTTTGAAATGTCATCCAGGCCCCAAGCCAGGATCAGCACATCCCAAAGGCACACTGGCTGGGAACAAGTGTCTGCAGGTACCTGATGTCACTGCACATGCATCCCATACCGCAGTACCCCATACCGTAGCAGACCAGGCCCATTATGCATATGATGTGGTAATTCCCAGGGTCAGTCGAGGTGTCCCCTTAGTGTTGTGGGACCACTGCTGCTGTATGCCACTGTCCAGGTACATATCCTGTAGCACGGCCAAGATACACCATCAGTGTTACATGCGGTGGTATGTCCTCAGAGTGCTGGTAGCACACATCCAGGGGACCACGAGGACACAGTGATGCTGTGTGTTCTCCTCCGTGAGGCGGCCCTAACCTGGACATGTGCGATGATAGGAGGTTACACCCAGCTGTGATAAATATCCGAAAGGTGAGGGAGAGGGAGGGGGGATATGTGCACCGAACATGTCTGTAGGAATATTGCCAATATGCGTGTGTTTGGTGAATGTTAAGTAGGTGTGGACTAACACAGAGCATATCCGAGGCATGTGGTCCGTATGTGTAACATAACTGAAGAAGGCCTTGTGGTCATCCACAGTGTTTGTGTCTATTACCCTCCCAGAGTAGGCTGTGGCTGTTGTTATGACGGACTGTAGCGTAGTACCAGTGTTGACCACAGATGCCTACCCTTAATGTGAATGTGCTCTGTCCTGCAGTAGCCCCCTGCTATTGTTATACAATCTGCCTCTGTCTGGGGTCCACTGGACAGGATGCCTAACCATTGTGCATAGGGTCTGGGTTAGACATGTGTGTGCAAGTGTCATGCAATCTGCAGCATGTCTGTGGTAAGCATTTGCAAAGGGGTCAGCAGTGTGGCCTGTGGCTTCACTGGCCCAGTGTGCTGCATGGATACCATCCCAGTCCCAGCAAGGGAATAACTGTCTAACCACATACATATCAATGTAGTCTACTGTACTGGTGGTGGTGGTGGGATATGTATATCCAGGCCATGTAACGTCTGTCCACAGCAGAGTAGTGGACGGTGTCCCACATACAGTACCTTGGCATGGACCCCCAGAGTGAGGTTGTGCATAGCACCTGTCAGTGTGTGCTGACCGATGGGGCATGCTACTACGTAGTGTGGAATGTGGCAGGTATTGTTGCACAGGTATTGGCTGAGCACTGATATCTGGCCATGTACCTGTGTATCCACCACGGCACACACATGCAACATATGGGAGTAGTAGTATATCACTACACATGCATAACATGTATAGTATGTGTGCCATACATTGCTGACATGGTCTGCTGATATCCTGTCTGTGTTCTCTTCCAGGGAGATGGCGCGACAGCGTAACCCCGCCTATTCCATTGCGGAGGATGAGGAGATCCACCAGAGCCTGGTGAGGGAGTATGACATCCTGTTTTCCCGCACCAGTCAGAACCAGCAGGAGAGGGCCGCACTGTGGCATGACCTGGTCCGTAGGGTAAATGAAATTGGCACGCATAACAGGACATATGAGCAGGTACGACATCACTGCAGTGATTTAATCCGAAGTGTCCGGCAGCGTGCAGCAAATATCCACAGGCAACAGGTCGCCACAGGAGGTGGGGTGGCCACACATCCCCCCCTCACCAGACTGGAGGGGCTACTCCTAAGTGTTGTGGCTCCAGCCCCGGAACACCAACAGCAGTACACCTGTATTATGATGGAGGCTGGTTCCACACAGCAGCACGACATGGAGCGTGCAGGTAATATGCCATATGTACACCTGACTGTTCTGTACACTGTATCATATGCAATATGAATGGGACAGATGTGCCCACTAACATTAATCTCATCATTTCTGCAGGTCCCTCCAGGGTTACAGAGAGACAGGCCATCCATGCTGGTGAGTGTGTTTAACATAACCTATAATAGTCCTGAAAATGCTAGTAACAGTAGTGTAACTCAGTAGTGCTCTGTGTGTATACTGCAGGGTGTGCATGTGTGCATGTGTGCAGGTGTGTCAGTACCCATGTGTGCATGTGTGCATGTGTGCCTGTGTCCACGTGTGCATGTGTGCATGTGTGCCTGTGTCCACGTGTGCATGTGTGCATGTGTGCCTGTGTCCACGTGTGCATGTGTGCATGTGTGCCTGTGTCCATGTGTGCATGTGTGCATGTGTGCATGTGTGCATGTGCACATGTGTGCATGTGTCCATGTGTGCATGTGTGCATGTGTCCATGTGTGCATGTGTCCACGTGTGCATGTGTGCATGTGTCCATGTGTGCATGTGTGCATGTGTCCACGTGTCCATGTGTGTATAAGTGCATCACTGGTAACAATGTCTGGAGAATGTAAACTGTGTTTCCTGTCTTCATCCCACAGGTTCTGGGGCTGCTCTGGTGACCTGCAGCAGGGAACCTGAATCCTGTGCCACGGCTACTGGTAATGATGATATATGTGTAATGGTACAGGACGGTGTGTCAGGGTCTGCCATTGGTCAGCCAATTGACAGTACACAGCTGTCAACCCCATCATTGCGCACAGTCATCCTGCCTATACATCCTATGTCACCATTGTCCCTAGGTGATGGACAGGATACAGCGGGCATAGACCAGGGTAATGTGGTACCTGTGGCACATGCATCCCCACACAGCAGCCATGGGCAGGGTCCTCCGATGGTACCACACAGACAGTTGCCCATGGGTTCTCGTGGGAGCATCCGTGGGCGTACTGCCTCTGGCCGACGTGCCCAACGAGGTCTGTCAACCTCAGCGATGTTTCGGACTGTCATGCAGGCTCAGTCACATATGGAAAGGTACACCAGACAGGGTCTGAGGGAGCTCAGAGCATGCCGCACAGCCATGACAGACAGTATGCGTGACATTGCGGATGCTATCCGTAACTTCACCGATGTCATAGACAGACGTTGTGGGGACATCTTACAGCAGTTCCACAACCAGATGTCCATGAGCCAGGGCAGTGGTGGGCTTCTGCGGCGTCAACGTGGCCGTATGCCGGCGGCGGCAGCAGCTGGCAGTCGGCGCAGACGGAAACAGGCTTGCGCACGCCCCCATAGTGCCAGCAGCAGCCCCAGCAATGCTGGGGCTGTGCTGTCATCGGAACGCCCCAGGAGACCACGTGCGCGTGGCTCTGGACAGTCCCAACAGGGACATGTGTCCAGTCAACACACTCCCGCTTCTGATGACAGTACCCAGACAGGTGTTGTACTGGATACGGTCCGTAACACCCCTGCCAGGCACAGGTACCGTGTCCGTGCACACAGACACTGATCTGTATGGCCTGCCAGGTGCAGTCTGTGGCTGTCCACAAACCCCTGTATATGGCAGCCATGAGGTGGAACTGTGTGCGTGCATACACACATGCAGAATGTCAACACTTAGGGCAACCACATACACGCACACACTGCAGCAACACTGGCCCACCCTGTGCTGCTGCCCATCACCAACACACATACACACACATGTCAATTGGTGGTATCAGTGGCTGACCCAGGCATACCTAATCCACACCCTGTGCATATGATGACACTGTGCCACCTCCTGCAGTCTCCAACATCATTGCGGGAACAGGTAAACATGTTGCTGATGCACAGGGTGACTACATAGACGTGTATTAGTAGTATCATGTTGGTAACAGTACAGTGTGCTGCTATGACTGTGTGTACCCCAGCATGCCTGCTGTAGTAACTGTATGAATGTCATGAATTGTTATCTGCACCCATAGTACATACCAAAGCATAACAGCTGCACATAATTGCATGCCGGTGGTAAGGTTGTCAACAGATAGCTGCATACATGGGTAGCACAGGGGGAATGCTAACGCAAGTAGTGATATGCAATGGTGGACATGTACAGTAATGGTGTCAAGATGCCCACAACAACTATGCCATGTGTATGTTCACGCATGTAGATATGTGTGCAGTACCAATGTTGTCCAGACCACAAATAAGTATGACATAATATCGGTTCCACCATGGCCATCTGTGCTGCGTATTCCTGGGTACATGTTGACAGTGCCTACATATATGCATTGTGAATTACTGTTATTGTTACCCCTTCTTCGTTGTATGATGCAGTACTTCCAGCCCTGTGTACTGTAGCCTTGTTTGCATGCATGTTCGCCTGGGGTGCCCTGGAACACTGCTTACACCTGCAATGCAGGGTTACAGTGCTTCTGTAGACTGCTACTGACATCTGCATAGCGTACCATATGTATGTCAACCTTACACATGACAGAACGGCACTGTCTGTCCTGTACACATGTGAGTAGCCTGTGACACATTGCACACGTCTTACCGGCATATACCCACGTGTGCAGTCATATATGTCAGTGCTATGAGACAGAGGCAGTCCACCCACACATACACACCTTCAGTATGTTGTTCCCCATTGGCCCTATGTGTTGGTACTCACCATGGCAATCACACTACTAGGGTGGCATGTCCAAAGGTAACCTGTGAATTGCCTCTATGGTCCAGTCGTGGTTTATGTGGGTCATGTGTCATCGTCACAGCTGCCACATGTATGCAGTCAGCCATCACCCTTGGCCAGGTATATACAACACATGTGTGGGATGCCACCACACAGCCAGTCTGGGGACCGGTCTCTCTGAACCCTGTGATGCCATACCCTGTCAGGTGGCATGTCATACATACTACGTACAGGACAAACGTCAAACCTAATCCCTGCCGCTACTAATGATAATACCCCTGAAGATGTTCCTGATAGCTTTGACCAGTCCTTTACTGAGACAGCGCAGGCCCTAGCTTGTCAACTACCTCCTAGCTCCCCTGGTCCCGAAAGCAGCACCCCTAGAAAACTACTTGCGTCCAGCTGCCAACCGGTCGCCACTTCACTTCTCCGTACCTCGGTTGTAACAGTGGAACCCACTACACTGTGTGCCGATCAACACCCTGCCGAGTACCTATCAAAACCAGATGATGCTATTGCTTACCCCGTCTCAAAGGTAATCAAAGGTACTATGTTAGAAACTAACTTTCCCACCATCTGTAAAATGTCATATGTAATCCCACTTCACACAGGAGGCAGCTCTACTGACGTCTCCACTGATAGGCCAATAGCTATACACTCTCCACTTGCAGAGGTTATGGTGACCTTCGTCATAGACAAGTCATGCACCGCCTAGTCCAACATCGCAGTATGGCAGACACTCAGCATGGCTTACGTTCCCATCACAGCACTCCGTCAGGCCTCCTAGCCTTTACTAACACCATAAGCCATACCTGCAACATCAATGATATATCCACAGCCCTCTGTTTGGATAACTCAAAGGCATACGATATGGTTTATCACCAACTTGGACTCTGCACCCTGCACAGACTGTCTAGATACTGGAGCCTTCCAATGGTGTCAATCCTACCTGCATGATCAACAGCAGGCCGGCCTCTGGCAGACCAAACCCTCTAACCATCTACCAAACACCCTCAGAGTACCACAAGGCTCTATCCTAAGGCCCTTGCTGTCCTCCATCATCATTAACGACCGTTATACTGTCATCCCAAATACCAGCTGTATCCAATATGCTGTATACCCTACTCTGATCTGCCCAGCCACATCTCCAGTAGAGTTATGTTCAGCTGCCCAGACCACCTGTAATACAATAGCAAACTGGCTTTGTGAACGTCGTCTGATCCTGCATCCCAATCAAACTGGACTGCTGTTATTCCACAAACACGTAGGTCTACCACGTTCACCGTTACCATAACATCTACCGATGGCACAATACTCTACCCTGACCCATCTCAACAACTATTAGGTGTTATCATAGACAATAACCTCACATGTGACATACATGTTAACCAGATTAGCCAAGCTATCAATAGAAAGCTAGGGTCACTTTACAGAAGTAAAGCCTTCCTAGCCCCTCCAGCTAGAGGTGCCATAGCTTGCTCACACCGTGTTGCAGCCCTTCTGTATGCATCCCCTCTACTCTCACATATGAACAAGACTGTCCTTAACAAGCATTGGATTTGCTACAACCACATTGCCAGGTTTGCCACTGGCCCGCCTGGTAGGACGCATCATTGCATCAATCTAAATCAGCTTGTTTGGCTTGCAATACCCAGCCTAATACAGTATAACCAACTGATTATGGCCTATAAAATCCTGTATAATGCAGACAATACTCCTGCACTTAAATTACAATCACCCCCTATAACAATCCTAGACCGCTTCCAGCCTCTAACATTGTACTGCTTCGGACTAGCGAGTCTATTAACACAGCTGGTGATTCTGTCTTTGCAAATCCTGTACATAGATCCTGGAACCCACTTCCATCTGATATTACCCTAATGTCCACCTTAGGTCATTTAACAGTAGACCCAAACAACATTTGTCATGTAACTGGCTATGTCAGTGTATCAGGCCTGGCTAACTCGGATGTGTAACCTGTGTGAACCACTGTACTGTGTAAATACAATGTAATCCTGGCTTGTGCTCAGGTCTGACATTAACCTGTGGAACATGTTGGACCTGCTTACTTATGTAATCTCTGTACATAATCTGTTTGTACTATGTCATGCTAGTATTTCCTAATGCTGTATCTGCTACCCTCGTAGCTTGTCTCCACGGGCCTACCCTGGGAATGGACATGCATCCAGTTGGGCTATCCCAATCAACATATGTAGGACCAATACATAAATCGAAACATGATATTACAGTGACAACAATACCAGGCAGACATTGCCACACACTGACAGCATGCTGAACACACTGGGGCATACGTGGGGACTCAGACTAGCAGCCTGCCTGTGCATCACACACCTCCGCAGCTGGCACACAGGCATATGTTCCGTCGGAACACAGCACATGCCACACATGGCACGCACATCCCCTGTACCGCACGCCCACAGCCTGTAGGGCTACACAACACACCTGCTATAGACGTGTCAGGTACCTGTCATGTGTGCTGCACTGGGGTCCCGCTCAACAGGCTGTATCTGGTGAAGGGCACAGTGATATGACTCAGGGGCACTATGGTCCACCACAGCACATATGCATACAGGTCAGACAGAGGCATGGACATATATGACTCACTCATTGACCATGCCAGTGTGGCTGCCTGGGACATACCTCCCTGGACTACATGATAGGGAACATAGAATGGATCACTCAGCATTTGGCACAGGCCAGTATGAGCCTGATATTAGTTGCCAACATACTCTCCCCAGGTATTCTACCACTATATGTGGGAAGGCTGTTGTATGTCTGCATTATGCTCAGTCTCCACTGTCATTCATAGGGTATCCACTGGCTGTCAACGTGTGCTTACATGCTAGGGAAGCCACATTGCTGTTCACGGGTCATCTTGCACGTGACACACATGGCCCGATGTATACTGGCAAGGCTCCTTGGTACACACATACTGCCTTATGCTGCAGGACATGGTTTACATAGCGACCTCCGTGGGTATCACACAGGTTAGGACACTGACAGTGCTGCTACACAACTACAGCAGTGTACACCGGAGGATGCATGCACCGGACACTGCCCTCAGCACGGTGAACTGCAGTGTCTGTGCAGTACCAGATGCATGGGTCATGGCTCACAGGTGTTACCCATCACTGACAGGCTATGCCCCTTACAATGCCTGTCGTCCCCTACACATGTAACACACATGGATAGGGGTGTGGTATCCCGAGTCAACACAGATACACACACCTCCAGGTTGTTGGCACAGCACAAACCATCAGGGCCTACTCAGGTGCAGCTGACAGTGTGTCGGAATGCCATCTGGTTCATAGCATGGCACACACAACCCTCACATACACAGGAAGACCACCTATCCTCCATAACAACAGCGGCAATATGACAGTCCCATGAACTGTGTTTATAAGGCCATACTGCATCCAGCCGAACATTGTGTGTGAGCATTGCTGTAGCTACAACACTCTAGTTGACGGGTTCACAGCATGTGGTCACCGAAATGCAGTGGAATGACATGTTACCACTACCACAACAGGTGGGAACATACAGCACCTGTACATTGACTACATGTACATTATATGGGCCAGACCAGATGTGTATCCCCTGCTGTAGGTCTTTCACCATAGACACCCACACTGTCTAGGGACATACCACGTGCGGACCCTGCACAGCAGGACACACAGTCATATTGGTACACAGTCATATTGGTATACCATTTATCCACACAAAGCATGTGTCAGACATGGTAACTACTGCAGGTCACAGGTATTTCTGTGTATGTGTCACACACATACATCATGTGTGCAATGCCATTGCTGGTTTAGGCAATGGCATGCATTGGTATGTACACACACCCGCGCAAGGTCATACTGTGTGACACAACCACACGTGATAGTTGTGGGTTACCCAAACATACCTATCTGTACTCTGACGATGGCAATAGACACAGTAGCAGAGCACACTATTGGCATTACTAGCCAACTAGCCCTGTCTGGCTGTGCTGATAGTGTGGTGACATCCCCTGTGTTTACTGGTGGGGTATGCAGCATCTGGTGTATAGTATTATTTGCCCAAAGGATCTGTTCCCTCACACTTGCATTTACACACACCCTACTACCCCCACACACATGCAAACATGCCCTATGCAGGATTAATTCCCCTACCTACCTATGTCATGACACGTGGGAGGGACGCATTAGCAAAGCGCACTGTTCGGTTTACTAGATAGTTCCTCGTCTCTGGATATACTTAGAGGGTGCTGACAACATCAGTACTTTGAAAGGGTAATGTGCATCAGGTAGTGTGATCACCTGATTGCCAAAACTAACATGTCTTTCATACGGACATGCATACACACACACATGTATTAACAGGTTTCAAATTCCTACCTAATTACATTACGATACACAGGGGGAACACATTAGCAGAGCGAGCTATTCGCATTACTGGGAGGCTTCCCTTCTCCTGCTGTACCTATACGGTGCTGACATCATCTGTGTTAAGACAGGGGCGTGTGCATCCTGTAGTGTGTTCTCCCATTTGGCAAAAGGAACATTTCCCCCATACATATCTGCACACACACAATCCCCCCCCGCTTCCAAACACACACACTTGGCATCTGCAGGATTCAAACCACTGCCTAACTATGTTATGACACATGTGACGGATGCATTAGCAGAGCGTGCTATTCGCATTACTGGGAGGTTTCCCTTCTCCTGCTGTACTTATAGGATGCTGACATCATCTGTGTTAAGCAAGGGGTGTGTGCATCCTGTAGTGTGTTCTCCCAGTTGGCTAAAGGAACATTTCCCTCTCACAGCCTTTCACACACACAAACCCCACTCACCCACACACATACACACACACTGAGCATTTGCATGATTCGAACCCCTACCTAACTATATTATGACACTTGAGGGCGACGCATTAGCAGAGCGCACTATCCGAATTACTGGGCATCTGTTCTCCACCCGTAGTATTTCTAGGGTGCTGACATCTTCATTTCCACAGAGGTCTGTGGTTGTCGTACAACCTGTCAGGTGGGGGATAGCATGTATATGCATTTGCAGCCACCTACAGCAGGGTCAGGTGTGCACATCGCACTGGCAGGTTATGTTCCATACCATGCTTTGGGACCACAGGACCTGTAACACACAACACTACCAGTCCAGCACACCACAACCACATCCGGGACACACACCTAGCTTCCCTGGGAACAGTGCCAGGATATGCAGGTATTCACATACACCGTTCCAGTTGTTAACATCAGGTACAGGCATATTGTGTGTGTGACCTACTCAGGCCTCTACCACTATACCCTACCACCACTACAATTTGAGGGTCCATGTGCTATGGCAGTACCACACACCACAGCCACATGGGTTAATACATATTGCACCTGTCCATCTGCAACGTGGGTACCCACTGTTCCACACCGGAGGTAGACCACCATTGTTGATAGCTGCCCATGTCCACCTTTCCCTGGACATCCATATCCCATCTCCACCCCCAGGCAAGGTTGTCACTGCACACAAACTGTGTTTAGCACATACAGACTCTACACTTGTGTAGACTGGGGTGAATAACTTCAGAGGACCCATGCTGGAGGACTATACTGGCCACGCAGCATATTCCTTGACACCTGCATCCTATGAGCATGTGTACAGTTTGCATTAGTCATTCAGATATTGGCAAAGGCTCTTGCTACCCCCATAGTGCCTATGTTAGGCAGGGCTCAGATGACAAACCCACATTCATAGGTATCACAAGGGATACAAAACTAAGAGCAATGCTACCCAACGCCAGATATCTGCACCTCCAGATGCGTGCACCCAAAACACTCCTTGGCATGGAAAACATCGATATCTGTGCAGTTACAGATGCCTGGTTCAGGGCTACTGAGAGCACACCAGCACTACCGGGTTTAACCCGGTTGATTTCTTTGAAACAGTCACCAAGGCCATTGACGAGGAGAAGGTGGTTCACACAGCCTACCTGGACCTTGCAGACGCCTTCACAACAATACCCCACTTGGGCATTCTAGAGAAGGTCACCAGCTGGAATATAAGGCCCTATGTCACTAGATGGATTGCACAGTGGCTCAAGGACAGATACCACATGGTTAGCATTGCTGGAGCCATGCCAGACCCCACAACAGTTATGGGTTGTGTCCCACAAGGCTCAGTCCTGGGACCCTCTTGTTTGGTATATATTTCTTGGAGGTACAGGCCAACACGGACGGACTGTGGCTGTCCAAATATGCAGATGACTGCAAACAGGCCACCATAATCGCCTCTTCAGCTGACACAAGCATCCTCCAAAGGGGCATCATAGCAACAGACAACTTATGCCAGAGCCATGGCCTTCTGCTGAACAGTGTTTAGAAAGGGGAATGTGCATCCTGTAGTCTGTTCACATAGTTGACAAAAGGGACCTTGTCCTCATACACACTACACCCCTCAGACGAACACTTGCTATTCAGAGGATTCAAACCCCTGCCTAACTATGTTATGACACTTAAGACGGACGCATTAGCAGAGCGCGCTATTCGCATTATTGGGAGGTTTCTTTTCTCCTGCTGTACTTATTGGGTGCTGATGTCATCGGTGTTTAGAAGGGGAATGTGCATCCTGTAGTGTGTTGTCCTATTTGCCAAAAGGGACATTTCCCTCACACAAACAAACACCCCTTGGACAAGCACACACACTTGCCATTTACAGGATTCAAACCGCTACCTAACTATGTTATGACACTTGAGACGGATGCATTAGCAGAGCATGCTTTTCGCATTACTGGGAGGTTTCTTTTCACCCGCTGTACTTATTGGGTGCTGATGTCATCGGTGTTTAGAAAGGGAATGTGCATCCTGTAGTGTGTTGTCCTATTTGCCAAAAGGGACACTTCCCTCACACACACACCCCTCAGACAAGCACACACACTTGCCATTCACAGGATTCAAGCCCCTACCTAACTATGTTATGACACTTGAGATGGATGCATTAGCAGAGCGCGCTATTCGCATTACTGGGAGGTTTTTTTCTCCTGCTGTACTTATTGGGTGCTGATGTCATCAGTGTTTAGAAGGGGAATGTGCATCCTGTAGTGTGTTGTCCTATTTGCCAAAAGGGACATTTCCCTCACACACACAAACACCCCTCAGACAAACACACACACTTGCCATTCATAGGATTCAAACCCCTACCTAACTATGTTATGACACTTGAGACGGACGCATTAGCAGAGCGCGCTATTCGCATTACTGGGAGGTTTGTTTCTCCTGCTGTACTTATTGGGTGCTGATGTCATCGGTGTTTAGAAGGGGAATGTGCATCCTGTAGTGTGTTGTCCTATTTGCCAAAAGGGACATTTCCCTCACACACACAAACACCCCTCAGACAAGCACACACACACTTGCCATTCACAGGATTCAAACCCCTACCTATCTATGTTATGACACTTGAGACGGATGCATTAGCAGAGCGCGCTATTCACATTACTGGGAGGTTTCTTTTCACCTGCTGTACTTATTGGGTGCTGATGTCATCGGTGTTTAGAAAGGGAATGTGCATCCTGTAGTGTGTTTTCCTATTTGCCAAAAGGGACATTTCTCTCCCACAGACTTACACACACACCAACCCCACTCACACAGAGCATTTGCAGGATTTGAAACCCCTACCTACCTAGGTTATGACACTTGAGACGGACGCATTAGCAGCGCACGCTATTCGGATTACTGGGAAGTTTCTTTCCTCCTGCTGTACTTATAGGGTGCTGACATCATCTGTGTTTAGAGAGGGGCATGTGCATCCTGTGGGGAGGCAGACACCAAGCACACTCTGGCTAAGCTGTCATTCCCTAGGGCAAACGGCCTAGTGTTGACCTCTACACCCATATGTTTAATTGTCAAATGCACATTATTTGTTGCTGATAGACTGTTTGCACATCTTTATTGCCATAACATTCCCTGTTTGTATGAACAACTTGTGCATCTGTGGCAGATGTTTGCATGTGGGAGGGATCCACTATATCACGTATGTCTCTGTAGTCATCTAGCTGTGTGCACTGGGCAGACTGCTATAATGTGGTTGGTTCCTGGATTACAACATAACAATACCAGCTATGTGTGTCCAACTGCTACACCGAAATTTGGCCTAAGTGTGTGAGCATGCCCAGTTCAGCCTTCCCATGGCATGTTGTCAATGTGTGTGAGCATGCCCAGTGTGAGCATTCCATATGTTGGACTCTGCAGCCCACCACATTTGTGGATGGGTGTGAACTTCAACAACTATCACCCGTTTATGGTTGTGTGTTGTGTGTCATGTTGTGTAGTTATGGTACAACTGCTTTGTGTGTGAACACAACAGGGTTATACTGTGCCTGCAGTGTTTGCATGGGATACTTTGCATACAGCTGTCAACATCCTTTCACACTGACCTAACACTGTAGTACTGTATAGTGTACAGGTAGTACTTTAACTGTGGTGGGCAGTATCCTTGGCTTTACTGCTATCACTGCTTTACATTTCGATAGTGGGCACAACAGCCTGGTTACGGGCCAGTTGTGTACATCTGACCATGTTGCATTCTGTTCAGATATGAACTACTTACACCAGGCTTGTCCGACATTGGTAGTGTATTCCACAACATAAGTGTACATTTGCAAACACTAGTGATGTGCCCTAGTCCATGTGTAATGCTAGTTGGAGAGTATGTTTGTCCTTCAACACACATTGTAAGTGGAGTTTGCCATGACATATGTCATGGTTAGTATACTGTGCCTCTGTCTACCTGTGACATGACAGTGGTACCCAGGTTAAATCTACCATCTCCCACCCACTCATCTGGATTCCTATTGAGATAGATTGATATGTGACTCTATGGGTAGCCTGTGCTGGGGGTGGCTTCTGTGTTATGGTGCACGCAGTACAGCTTGTCCTATGTAAGTCAGTGCTGGGGTTCAGGTCTCTCATGTGCATAGCTCACTGCCATTCAGATTGTGCAAGGTGCAGCATGTTTATTGATGCCAGCAACACAGGCAGCACATGGCATCTGGGCAAGCTGTTTGATACTCCTGATGAGGTACTGTTGGGGACTTTACAGTTGATGGAGGTGTCTGCTGAGATACATCCCACAGGTGCGATTGTAGTCAATTGTACCGCTGATGATGGATGACTGCAGAGCCACAATGACCTCCCCTTATGTAGATCTGACAGCCTTCGTGATTAGGTGGGTATATGGTATGTTCCTGTAAACACTACAGCACATGTTTGTCCAATGCAGGCTATCTATCACCTTGTGTCCCCAGGTCTCTCATTACATGTTAACTACATAATGGGTTAACACATATGTGGTAATTGGTGGGCACTTACTGTATATCCACGGGGGTTGACTATACACGTTTCTGCACTTAGCTTGCTGACATGGCTATGGCACCAGTTTTCTGTTTCTATGTGGCCCTTTTGTGGGATGCTTGTGTCAGCTGGTGGATCATATGTGGTGAGCAGTTTGTAGTCCTCTGCAACCATGTTTGGACACGGTCCTTCCATGTTTGCCTGTACCTATGGGACATATATACCAGACGGGGGAGATCCCAGGACAAAGCCTTGTGGGATGCCAGTTATATCTGGTTTGTAGTCTGACATGGCTGCAGCATGTCTGACCATGTCTGTTCTGTCCTTGGTCTGGTTTGCAACCCCTCTACTGACATGTGGGTTTATATTTAAGCTGGTGAGCCTATCTATAATGAACACGTAGGGTATTGTATAGAAGCCTTTGCAAGGTCCAGATACACTGTGTGGAGCACATTGCCCTCATCAATGACCTTAATGGCTGTTTCAATTGAGTCAAACATGGTTAGGGGCAGGATCTGCACTTGGGTGGGCCACACTGGGTTGGGTCCGGTGTCAGTAGGTCCCCAAAATCTTTATGTCTGTGGTACATGCTGATCCTTTCCACAGCTGTGCAAACCAAGCTTCTCAGGATTCTGGGGTAGTACTGTTCAGTATCCATTCAGGCAACACCTTTGTTGAGAAGGACCACTGTTGTTGTACACTGCTCTTTGGGTACATATTCTGTGGTAAGGTTGACATTGAGCAGTAATGTGGTTTTGCATTCCATTCATCTTGGTGTCCATGTTGCACTAAGCCCAGGACAACATCTCATACCATTGCTGCTGTGTGTTTTGCTTTGTAGATGTGGGCTGTTACCTCAGCATCTGCAATGTCAGGGGGCCAGCAGTCTGCTGGGATAGATATTCTGCATTGGGGGGGGGGTTTGCACTGCACCTGTCAGGATGTATGTTGGCAGTATGTGTGTGTGTTTGTGATATTTGTGTGATTCAGGACATAACTGTGAATTCCCAACATGGTTACTACCATCAGTTGTGAAAGCCTTGGGATTATCCTTAGCGTCCTGTACAATTTGTATCTTCATAGGTTCATAGGGTCATACTAGGCTATCCACCCTGGGCATTTGTTAGCCTAGCCAGAGTGTGTGTGGCTTTTGACACCCCTTGCTATGTGCATATTATGGCCATTTATGTTTTGCTTGGCTGTGCCTCTGTCTGGACATGACACAGTGAAGACCCCCATTGTAACTCTACAATCATCCATCCACTTGGCAAGATTCCTGTTGAAGAGTGTCAGTGAGGGGCTCTGCCTAACATGGAATGGGATTCTGGTCCAGGGTGTGGGGAGCCTCTGGATTATGTATCTGTCCCACCAGCACATCCTATTTCATTATTAGTTGAGGTTGACATCTCTCCCTCTCACAGCTCCAGTGGATTTGTGTTCTCTAGGGTGGGGCATGTCCATTACTCCTGCGTTGGGCATGGCCTCCTACAACAGGCATGCAATGCCTCTGTGTAGGCCGTATGTGACTGGATTCAGCTGGGGTGTCTACAGCCAGGCAGCATATGACATATATTTGTGACCCTTTATCCTATTGGTGAGGTACCTTTGAGGTCTTTCTAACTGCTGCAGGTGTCAGGTAAGATCCATCCCATATGAGGCATTGTACTGGATTATGGGTGTGATTGGAGAAAGGTATAGGGGCACAATGACCTCTGTTGCCGTAGATGTGACTCCTTTCCTGCTACAGTGTCAAATGTAGACAGTCTTCCTAGCCACATTGGCAATGTGGGTGTCACATAACAGGTTACTGTCCACGTGTGTCCCTAGGTCCCTGGTTCCTCTTTCTATACATACTGGTTTACCACCTATGTGGTACTTTGTGGTACCTTGTTTGTTATTTGGTGGGACATTCATACTGTCCATTGTCTTCAGGACGGCTGGGTGGGGTTATTGTGTGTGAGAGTGCGGTCTGTAGCATGCTACAGACTGCACAGCAGTCTTGCCTACAGTTAGTTGCACATGTGTGTACTCAAATGCCTTGTGCATTGTCAGTTACCTGGATGTATGGGTGTCTGTGCTGACTATGGATACTCACCCTCCTTTTATGTTTCGTCTCAGGGTTTGGGGCCATGACACATGATACGTGGTATAACCTGGTAGTGCTGGTGTGCTGTCAGGAGGCTTGCAGCAGGATTCTGTCACTGCACAGACATCGATGTTCTCCATTCTGGGGATGGCCTCGCGGGCATGCATATTGGGGTGTACACATCTGGCATTGGTCAGCATTTCCCTTATGTTTCTTCCCACTTATGTTTTGTAGGGTGGTAGGTCAGTCTTTTCTGCCTTGCCTACGAAAGGCTCTATGGAGGTGGCAAATGCCTTATCCAATATTCAGGCCAGGGTAACAGGTGCACGCCATCCCATGGACAGCTGCGTGGCTTGTCAAGCATGACATCCCAGGCAGACAGACATTGCATCCCCTTGGAATAACACCAGTAAGTGTGCCACTTGCTATGACTGATCATTTCGTGTTTGTACTGTGGCATTATTCTTGGTAAGGGTAGGATGCTGCGAACGGTGAGTGTCATACCGGCCTGGACTACATAATCAGATAGCTCATCTATGTCTCTTTTCCTGTAGTCTAGGGTGGTACATCTCAGGTCATTCACACCAGCATGGACTATGACTGCATCATATTTCTACTTGCTTTGGAGTGACCTACATACTTCTGTTATGTGGCATATTGTGGCAGCCTACAGGCAGCTTACTGTACCCTTTCCCTTGTTCAGTCTGGTGTGCAGGACAGCAGTGTGTCTGACTATGGAGTCACCTATTACAACTGTATCAGGCATGTTGTTTCTCCTTCTGGCCTGTGACTGTTTGGCACACCAGCTTTGTGTGCTATGTGTTGCATTTGCTATGTTTGCGGGCTGTTTGATTGGGTGTCTGCTTTAGAGGCCTCTGTTGGTGTGCTGTGCTTGTAATTTGTGCCTCTGGGAATGTTTGTCTGTGTTTATGTGTTTGGTTTGCAGTTGTGGTAGGTCTATGTGGGACTGTGTTTGTGGTGTGTGTGGTTACCTTCTCCTACTGACTTGTTTTGGGAGTACTGAGTTGAGGGAGCTCAGCCTCCAGTTTGGATGGATGGTTGCATCTCTCACATATTTTTGTATTTCTTGGGTGGAGTTGGGGGTTGTCTGTGTACTTGGGCCAGGTGTGACATTGCCTCGGGATTCACAGATTCCACTTGTTGCGGCTGGCCTTAGTGGATTGCATGTGTGGACAGATGTTATTGCCATACTACTGATCTGTGCTTACTTCATTGCTTGTGTTTGCTCTATCATGTAGTAGCTTCCTCGTTCTCTTGCATGTTTTGGTTATGGCTGGTGTCCACCATGCCAGATTTAGGCACTGTGTCTTGTTTTAATTTAGGACTGCATAATCCAAGCATTCCTGGCAGTGTTCATGGAATGGCTGTATTACAGGTTCTGAGGTGTGGCCCATATTTTGCACCTGCACGGGATCTTTAATGGATTCCACATCAGTTTGGAGGAGTGCAGGTATTGCTTAACACATGTTTTCCACTGTGGTTTCCCGGCCAGGGACTGTGGTCAGGTTTTGTATATCCAGTGTGATTACTCTATGGTCTGGTTTTACCAGTGAGCAATACACTTCTCATCTTGACATCCAGTACCCATGTTGCTGATTATCACATCCGGTATGCTTACCCTCTTGTGGGAGTGGTACGTTGTTCCTGGGCCTTTTGGTTTGTGGATTCTATGAACCTTTGTCTGACACTGTTGGAGCTAGTATAATGTTCCAAGTCTATGTCTGGGTATTTGCAGTCACCCAATATAATATGGGTTGGAGGACTTGATATATTCATGTATTCCAGCATAGGCCAGATGCAGTTCCTGGTGTTGGGACAGTAGTCTGTAGCAGGCTATAAACTGGGGGGGCAGTTTTAGCCACTGTTACTTGAGCATGGCTAGTCCATGCTGCTTTTTGTTGTGGTACCGACATGGGGGTGTGGTTATCCTTGACAATTCTTGCTAGTCACCCTCCTTTTGTAGCTTGTTCCAAGTTTTGCGGCTGTACAGCACAGTATGAGGTATAACCTGGTAGTGTTAGGGTGCTCTTGTGGGTCTTGCCTCAGTGTTCTGTTACAGCACAGTTATCAACATTCTCCATACTGGGTGAGTCCGGACTGCATGCATCTTGCTGTTTCGACTTATCCATTATCTTATTCTTATCCCTTCTGGTACCTATGGAGATAGGTTTGTCTTTTGAGCCTTACCTATTCAGGGCACACTGTGGGTGACGACAGCCTTTGCCAGTATCCATACGGCCTGCACTGATAGGTGCACGCCAGTCCTAGCAGGTGGTGCATCATGTCATGCTCAGCATGTCATCCCAGACTGGCACACATTGGGTCCCCTTTGACTAACTGCGATACTTCAGTCAATTGTTGCACTTGATCATCTCGTTGTCATGTTGTGGCATGATGCTTGGTCAGGATAGGATGTTAGTCAGGGTCCTCAGGTGTGCATATAGTACTTGGTGTTACATTACTTGACACATAGCATTCATGCCTCAGGTGGTGCAGCAGGGCTGCCTCTGTCGGATGCGCATATTACACTTCCCTGTAAATGTTTGAGAGCAGGTTGTGTCATGTTAGGCATCCCTGTTACTATATGAGTGAGTCAGAGAGGGGTGTCATTCCCAAGGTTCCTACTGAGCCAATGTATGTGCTATGCGTTGCCTCTTTGCCAAGGCCAGGGCATACTGGGCACACCTCCTTCTGCCTACTGGGACAGGCTCAGGTTGTTCCTCCTCTGAGTCACGCTCTGCCTGTGCTGGCCTTGGCAATGGTGGGGGGCTGTTTGGCCCGGCCCTATGGTGGTCCTGCTGCAGCTGTTTTCGCAAGATCATATTATATAGCATAGCACATACCATGACTATTTGGGTACATGTAGTTGGTGTGTACTGCAAGGCTCCACCAGATGTGTCCAGACACCGGAACCGTGACTTGAGCAGCCCAAACACATGCTCTATCACATTAAGTGTTTGTGCGTGTGCCTCATTATGGCATTCCTGTTCAGGTGTGTGTGCGTTTCTGATGGGTGTCATCAGCCACGGCTCCAGTGCATAACCTGCATCCCCCACTAGGTGTCCGTGTGGGATGTCCCCATTGGCAAATGTCTGCTACAGCTGTGTCAAATGCCAGATGTGGGAATCGTGATAACTCCCAGGGCAGCCAGCACACACATTCATTATTATGCCCTGGGCATCACACACGACCTGGCAGTTGATGGAGGGGAAGCCCTTGCGGTTTATGTAGGCCCTACCCCGCTCTCCTGCTGGTGCTTTGATGCGTATGTGCGTGCAGTCTATAGCACCCAGTACCTCAGGGTATTCCGCGATTTGCTGGAAGAGACGCATATTGCTGGCTAATACCTCACGGGCATTGGGGAAATATACATGATCACCGACATGTGCTGACATGGCATCCAGGAACTGGTGTAGTACCCTGGAGGCTGATGCCTGTGATATCCCCATCATATCGCCAGTTGGTCTCTGGAAGGTACCTGTTGCTAGTATTCTTAGGCCAACACATACCTTGGTTTCCACTGGGATGGGTTCCCCTCTGTTGGTTCTGTGTGTGAGGCGTGGCCTGCACAGCTCAACAATCTGCTGCAGGAGCTCTCTGTCCACTCTATAGCGCTCTACTATCTCCAGCTCATGTAACCCGTGGTAGGTGACCCTGGGCCTGTACACTCTTCTCCGTCTCCTCACTGTGGGTTGTCTGGCACCATCTGCATTGTCACCACCCTCAGCAAGTCGCCTATGTCTCATTATGACAGCTATGGCAGCCCCTAACATTTCTGCTCTGAGTTCAGCTTTTTCAGTTTTCACTTCTATTAGCTTACTCCTGTTTTGCAGTGTCTCTTAATGACAACATCCTGCACTATTGTTTGCAGTGTTTTAAGTGCTGGGCTGGGCTACTATTCTGCCTGTGTAATTGCCTGCTTCTAATTATTTTCACCTGCTAGCTTCAGCAGTTATCCCTGCTAGCCTCCTATTAATTCTGTTGCTTCCTTTTTCCTTTCTGTTTCCTCAGGGGGGAGCAACTTGCATACTATCTGAAACATGCTCACAGTGGCTTAAACGCACGCACACGTGCTTACACAGTTATGGATCTACTTATTCAGGTTTAAACGCACGTACACCCACGCAAACACTGTTACACATCTGCCAACAGCCTCCAACATACTCAGACTGTCTTACACGCGCGCACACTGCCTTGCTCGCAGTTCATTGCGTGCACACGTGAGCATGCACGGCCAGCAAGAAACTTTAGTGTAGGTAACAGTGTACACCTTCCATTTCTTGTCTTTCCATGACTTATGTAGTGGCACACCTCTTTCCATGATCTGTGCCTGTCATCTGTCATGTTACACTGGCCTCCAATGAACTGCGTTTCTTTCTACCATTCCCCCCAGTGATGTCACCTATCTCCTACTCTATTCCTCCCCCTTTTGTATCTCTTACACTACTCAGGCCGTGCTCATTTGCTATGTGACTGTGGTATTCAGTATCCTAACCCTCATTTACATAAGATTGCCTACTAATGCTTAGTTACATGTCTTAGACTCAGCTTCCCCCCTTAGCAACCACTACACGGTGGCCATGTTGGTTTTGGTCTGCTGGTCCCTGCATTGTCATTCCATGTATTACATGAATCCCACATTTGTGGGTTTATACCCTTCTTTTTTATGCTTCTATACAGCGCAGCCCGTTTGCGCGGGGCTGCACTGGGTTTAAACATTTTTAATATTTTTCCATCGGGTTATCTTGCCAATGGCCACATATTTGGCCATTGGCATGCTGCCTGATTCATATGCAACCTTTTTTGGGAGCTGACATCGCTCCGTTGTGGCTTTTGCAGAAATGTACACAGTTGTCAACTGAGTACATTTCTGCAGCTAAAACGTCTCCTACACGGACTGGTTTCTGCTTCGTGGATCGCTAATATACCTCATTTGCATACCTTTCTAATGCAAGTGAGGTATTTAGCTTGTCCACACCCAGTCCGTGTAAGAGACGTTTTAGCTGGTCTCTTACACGGAGTTTAGGGCTGTTCCTGGATCGCAAAGCTTGCATGGAGTGTTGCACGTCTCTTACACTCCATGCAAGCCTTCGTGAATCCGGCCCAGACTTTAGCCTGTTCATTTCATATACAACATTGGGTGTCGAAATTTATTTTGAATCCATTCATTAAAAAAAAAAATCTGTAAACTGGATTTGAACCCTGCATTGCCCATCTTATTTCTCTACACTCATCCCACATACATATTATGTCACAGAGATAGTTATCTGACAGGTGGAATTTATTCACTTTGTACTATCCAGGGTGCAGATGGCCACACACTGGTGCCAGGCTTGTTAGCACTAGAAGGCAACCCAAATTAAATTTTTCACATTTCGCTCACAAAATGAACAATAGCCCAATGCTGGGGACTGCTGCCAGTCTAGACAATGCAATGTTAAATGGCATGCAAATGTTGACTACAAGAAAAAAACATTTTCCTTAAAGAGAGGAAACATTGTGAGACAGGTAATTACAATGCACAGTTGAGACAGGTAATTAAAATGCACAGTTCTCATATTTCCTTAACTTTCTTGTCTTGCAACATGAACATATAATTCTTAAACAAGATTATGCTCACAAAAGAATTATCATTTCTGGATTAGAACCCCAGGACACCATGGTATTCACAAGACACACTTGACATTCTTATCATTATGTGTCACACACATATATGTATATTGCAAGGGGAAAAATGAGGTTACATATACTCACGATGTAATATAGTATCACTTGACATTACAGGTGCAGCAGAATCAGGTTCTGAACTTGGTCCTGTGTAATTTACAGTCTGACATGTGAATGGCTATGATACTGGCAAGAGGGAAGCTAATCCTTCCTTATACAATATAAAATGGAAAAGTGCAACATTGCAGCTTCTTCTCTTCACTTTGTGACCATCATTCCATTATCTATACTTCTCTAACAAGACTGCTATGCAATTTGCCTTGAATGTACTTCCATAAAATTGTAGATACAATGTACTGAGAGGCAGAAACTGTGGTCATAAACAAGTCATATAATGAGTCTCTACTTTTACTGTGTAGCCAAATCTTGGAACTACTTGCCACTAACTATTAGACAAGTCAATCATTAACAAACGTTCAAGTCCCTCCTAAAGAACGTATTTCCAAATCTTGGGTATGTTCATGTTTTTCTACTACCTAGCTATCATCTTGTCATGTTTTTAATATTCTCCTAGCCCTATTAACTTTCTATTATTTCTATTCACCATAATTTCTATAACCTTGCAACCTAGAACTCTCTACCTTTACAATTTTTCATTCTCTCTCTCTAGTCTCCTCCCTCCATCAATTAGTCTGTTCATTCTATATCACCTTCAACCAGAATCTAAACTGTAGGTTTAATTCTTGCTTGTAAAGTCCTGTTAATTCCTGTTAATTATAATATATATATATATATATATATATATATATATATATATATATATATATATATATATATATATATATTTCAGACCATATGTAATTTTTCATTTTATTGTCCTGTATTTAATTACTCTTCTCTGTCTAACTTTATGTGGAGCTTTTCTCCCTAGGCCTCCACTGAAAATGGGTCATCTCTGCCCAGTCGGACTTTCCTGGTTTTCAAATGTAAAATAAATAAATGAATAAATGTAAGGGATGCTGCTCTTCTAAGTCAGTCAATCAATGGTATTCAAAAAATATCTTGTAAGTACCATCTCCCTGACACACCTTGATTGATACTGCCGTCAGAGTAATTATTCACTCTTGCAAACACTTGGCAGGTAACACGTCTTAGTGCTGGGCATGTGCATGCAATCATATAGGCCCATATACCATTTTTACATTCCCTGCACTTAGTGTAGATTTTGGAATTCATGAATGCTAATCAGTTCACACCTCATTTGCATACTCAGAATGCTGAGGCAGCTGAATCTCTAAAAGCAATTGTGTAGGTAAGGAACTTGTATCATAGTGGAGGAGTTTTTTTGTATTCAGAGAGCTTGGTACTGCTTCTTGCTCTGAAAGGTTGTTGCTACTTTTATAACTGACTTGCTGCAATGGTAGGTTGCTGTTATGCACAAACTGATATATTTTAACCTTAGTTATGATTGCATTTAACAATATAAGTATTGCTTTACTTGGTGACAGGATGGTAACAGGAACAGACATACAGATATACTAAGACATTAGGTTATGGTTCATTTCTACTTATTTGTGTTGTATTAGTGTTTTCTTTATCATCATAATTATTCTGGCAAGGTCTGTACAAGGCAGTTTTCACAATAGGGAGCAAGCATATTAATACAGCAGAAGTATAATTGTGTCATAAGGAAATGTGTAGCCAATAGTTACACCCAAATGAGTCTTAACAAACATTTGAAAACACTTTGACATACATCTGGATTTGAACCTTGAAAGTATTCCAAGAAAAATCTAGTGACCTGAGTATTATGTAAACATACCACACAGGAACTCCTATTGCACAAACTTCCAATATGACAACAGATACAGAAAAGGAAAATGCATGTATTACTCTTCTTTACCCTCATGACAGTGGTATGCTGTACATTCAGCTCTTCAGCTTGTTCAATAGAAGATTTGTCTAATGATAAATAGCTAAGCACAGCAGCATGAAAGGCACCAGAATAATGTGAAGGAAAAAAATCACAAGATTTTGCCATATGCTGTACACTTCCATTTAGCCTAAGGTTCAGGTGGTGCTTGGTGCTGGAGATTGTGCAAATGCAGAGGAGAAAGACTGATGAAGGGCAAAGATACATAGATGGGGAAAGGGAGGCAGGATAATGTGGGTTCATAACAATATGTAGGCCATAGCTACACATAAAACAGTGTACTAAAACCAGTTAGCAACATTTGGATAATGCCTGGATTAGAACCCTTGAAAGTAGGCAAAATCTATCTATACAGCTGAGTATTATCTGATAACACCACAAAGAAACTCCTACTTGCACTTTAAATTGCATAATTGAGGGACATTGACAACTTACTGAAGCAGAAAGAGTGAACAGAGAGAGAGAGAGAGAGAGACAGACAGGGAGAGAGAGAAACAGCAACAGTATTGATTATGGGTCATGTAGGACCATCTGTGTGGTGTGTTACTCTTACTTATTACCTCATTATTACTCCATCATGCCCTGTACAACAAAGTGCTTGTTATAGGGAGCCAGAAGGGTAGGAGAGTAGAACCAACATGAAGACATAATCAGGATAAGGGTGGCTTAATAAGTCTCCCTGTTGGGGATAGAATGATTTTGCAAATGCATTCTTGCTGCACTACTTAAATTGTATGTTAATGAAACATTGTAAACAGAGGGAAATATATATGTTTGCAGTTAAACATATGATAGGAATATAAAATCATATGAAATAATAATTTCACTTACAACTGTAGTCAAACCCATGACACTGTGCAAAAACATCAGTCTACAGACAGGGGAATTACCTCAATGAACTTCTCATTCATTACATCCATCAGGATAAGATCTGTTAGAGTAACAGTTTCAAAGTAGTACCTTTATTCTGTGTTCCCAAAGCACAGTGCATTTAAGCAGAATTACACAAAAGTATCTGGATTACTGTGACTAAAAGTAAATTCTTCAGTTTTTGCCATAGGAAGTTAAATGGAATTAACTAAGATCCAGCATTAGTGTACTATGTGAAATTCCATATACATGCTGAGGTCAAAATGGGAAGGCTTCTCAAAGGGCCATTCTTAGCCATGTGTGTTGTGGGTATTCTATTTTTGACTAGATTAAATGTGTGAAAAAGGGGTTAATGTAGTATTGTACACACAATTTCATGATTTTGGTGAGTCACACACCAGTGATGGGTGACAGCAACAGAATAATGTTGTATAAATAATTGGACCAAATCAAGTGTGGCAAGATGAGACAGAGACACAGTGGAGAGCTATGCATGGGGTGTACTTTCTTTGTGGGAGAGGTGCCCATTTCTTGGGGGGAGAGGAATGTTGAGGAAGGTGCTTAGAAATGAGAGGATCATGTTTGTAGTGTAAGTCAGGTAACAGGAGCAGATATACAGGACATTCAAGGCAGCCAGGGAGGGTGATGGATACATAGGGTTAGGGCACCACTGTTAGGGATAGGTAGGGGATCCCAGAGGGGCATCCACATCCAACTTAAGAAAAGTGAGACTCTAGTCCTTACACTCAGAATTGTCATCACTGTCTCCTGTATCAGTTGGCTGAGTCAGTGGCACTCATGGCATGGTTTTTGCAATCCAATGCAGAACCTGTTCAACCCTTCCAATTTGAGGAATGAGGCCCCTCTTCATTATTCCCTCCACCAGTACTGTCAGCTCTTGATAGGTGACAAAATTATGACTACCACTACTATTGCTCCTGAAGTATACCATTGCCCCAGCAGCCATGGCACTGCTACCAGACACAGGTGGGAAAGGTAGACTAGGAGATGTGGACACAGTGCTGACAGGTTGTTACCCAGATATGTATAGCAGTCAACAGTACTGCTTAGATAAGTTGTGTGTATGTGTGTGTGTGTGTGTGTGTGTGTGTGTGTGTGTGTGTGTGTGTGTGTGTGTGTGTATGTGTTAATGTGTGCATATGTATGTGTTTGTCTGTACACAATCAAGCACTGTGTTAGCACTATGTCCTGTCATCTCAGACAGGTGTGAGCTATTCATGGAAGACTAGTCAGTTCAATGTTGTCATGTCTAAACACAAGAAGTATTGCTGACAGGAATTGCACTGCTAGTTCCATGGCCTGACAAGAATTTGAGGTGCTATCCAAATGCGACTGATGTGTGCTGGACAAGCTCTCATCATAACTATATCCAAGATGATGACCGCATGGCCTACTACATCTGGGTGTGGACACCATAATCACTGATGAAGAAGTCTAAGTAGTGCCACTGTGGGAGCAGAATCTTGCAAGACCACATTGGCTAACACCTGATGATGTAGCTCTCTGTGGCCACATGGATGCAGATGCACCCCAGTCATCATTCTATTGCAGACACTGCCTGATCCAATGTGTCATTCATCTTATCTAAGAAATCACCTACATGGTTCAGGCAGTCCCACATGTCAGAAACCACAATGTTAAGTACTCACACTGTCTCTTCTGAGGTGCCGGTGGAATGTGCCTTTGCCTCTGTGATGGCCCAACACATTTGTTTTGTGGTACCTACTGACACACCAACATCAGGAGGAGGGTGGACAGCAGGTCTGTTCTGAGCATGTCTATCAACATGCCTATGTGGTACCTTGTCCTCACAGTGAGAATGGGAAGAATCAACCAGTGCTGGATCTAGAGTAAACACACTACCCTGATCAACTGTGTCATCCTCAACCTATCCTATGTCTGATGCCCCTGTGTAATTGGTATGAGTAGGCACACTGCCTGTGTCCAAAACAGGGGCAGGAGATGGTGGAGGTGTAACCTCAGTGTCAGACTAACCCTCTGAACCCCCAGACTGTGCCTCTTCATGGCTGCCATCATCATCATCAGGGGCTACCAATACTCAGGCAGTAGCAGTCCCACTGTGCCACTGGTAGGATTACCTATGATAACAAGTAAGCAACAGAAAAAAGAAAAACAGAATAAACAATCATTAAATTTATGTAATGTGAAGCATATATTAAAAATTAATACATGCTAATGGAATGAAAATAATTTTCAATTACACAAAAATCTACCTTTCATAGATTAATAAGAATACAGAAGATTTGCTTACCATATGCAGGTGGTCATGCAACAACATAGCCAGATGTGTCTAGATATAAAAAATAGAGATGAAACACAGATGATAAGCATTGCAATGCAAATAACACAAGAAACAGAAAACAATTGCCTTTACAGCTGCAGAATAATACACAGTTCATACAAATCTTTACTCGCCACTGGACATTGACCCCCATATCCCCCTCCTTCTCCATCTTTCTTAATGTCTCTTCCATCCCACCCATGTCTCTGGCACTCTCTCTCTCTTTATATACATGTGTATATATATATATATATATATATATATATATATATATATAGAGAGAGAGAGAGAGAGAGATATTCATATAACATACACATACACACACACGCACACACGCACACACGCACACACACACACACACACACACACACACACACACACACACACACACACACACACACACACACACACACACACAGACACACACACACTGACAGTTATTTAATTATACAGCATACCTGGTAGTTATGCAGTAGAAACATTGGATTCTCGTCCACGTCAGACTCAGAATCAAGGATTGTGTGTGAGCTGTCTGGATTTCTGACAGTGGACAGGAGCTCCTCTTTTTCAGTCAGTGATGGCTCTGTAGCAGGAACAAACCCATAGCCATACATTTATGAGCAACTGCAGCGGCCTGACATCTGGCACTCATGATCATATCACTGACCCTATGTCTTATTTTGGAATATATATGTCCATGACCTCCAACTGCATTCACATCATTGACCACCAGTTCCAAGACACAGTCGTGTGAGAACTTGACACCTCTGCCTCTCTCTAAAAGGAATGACCCATGGTGACATAGTGCCTGAATGATCACATCATTCTTAGCATCAGTGTATGGCAGTTTATTGGGTGCAGATGTTTTAGACACCATAGCCTAGTATGAGATGAAACATAACAGGAAAGAAAAAATACATAATTAAAACAAAATTGATTGTTAACCCTAAAAAATATCTGTGAATGTATCCATCCATCATACACAAAGTACTTGAAAAAGAAATGCTTCATATGAGTACACACAACTTAATACAGACTCTGAACAGCATAGCGAAGAAAGACTTGTAAACCACAAAAAAGGCTCCAAGGTAGTCACTCGGTCAAGATTTATTGTCCACAAACATCAATAAAATCCAATAAATTCGACAAAACATCAAAAACAGAACAAAATTTCTATCGTAGTACTACGATAGAAATTTTGTTCTGTTTTGTTGTTTTGTCGAATTTATTGGATTTTATTGGTGTTTGTGGACAATAAATCTTGACCGAGTGACTACCTTGGAGCCTTTTTTGTGGTTAATACAGACTCTGCCAACCACAAAAGAACTTCATAATGAATTCATAGTAGGACAAACATTTCCGTAACTTGGTAGTACATTGCAGTATTAAAAATAGTCCTCACCTCTTAAGGAAAAAATAGTCAACATTTTTTGTGTGATATCCACTTCTTTGGAGGGCAGCCAGGTAGGTAGACATCAGAGGCTTAACATGCTAATTTTGAAAACCCCATGAACTTAATAATACATAATACAACAGTCTTCTGCAGTAAATGATCAGCTTACCAAATTGAAATTCCCATTAATATGTCAGCAAATGTCAGCATTATTTAGAGAAGTTCTGCAGGGTCAAGAAATAACTGGTAGGCATGTCTATGCCAACAGCTACTGACTGGTACATTATGTGTATCATAATACACCTGTAGCATACATATAAGGATTGAAGAACTGCAACAGTCATGACAAATGTGTAAATTATGACCTCTAAAACATGACAGTAAGACATATTTATTTTATTTTCCATCAGACTGGTACATGGCTCTATGTGTATACTGCTTATTTGTGCAAAAGTTGGCACAGTGCATCATGCTTCTCATTCTAAGTTCAATACCCCAATATATGATTACCCATGCAATAATATTTTGCTATCAGCAGCACAATTGAGCTAGCCACTGATGTGTTTCAGGCAAGACTGTAAAAACATATTTACAAGAAATAATTTTTTCTTTAGGTTATACTATATCTGTATGCCTTTACTGAATTTTAAAAACAAGGTATCTGGATTACAGAGTGATGTTGACTCAATTATGTTAGTCTGTTAATGTATGTCTGCACTCTAGTGGTCACACTTGCAACTGTGTTGCAATGTTGTGTATCCTGTTCACACATAATCCATCACTGTTCATTTGCAGTTCACTGCCATATTTGGGAATTGTTTGCCTTATCAATGCACACTGTGCATGCATGACAAGACAAACGACAGTGATACTGTAAATGTTTATTATTTCCATGCAATCATCCTAGAATGAACTGGTGGGAAAGCTTGATTGATTGTCCATGGCTTTACAATCATGATTGTCCTTGACATCCCATGTGCCTTACAATAACACAATGTACATGAATGACAGTATAGAAATGTTAGTAGAGAAGCGTGTCATTACATGGGACAAGCACAGCGTTGTTACACTGGCATGTCCACACACATGCATTTCTTCCAAGCAGTGAAGTTTAGTAAGTATAAATGTGCATTTTCACATTGATAAAGACAGACTTCTCCTGTGGTACTTTAGGAGGTCCAGTCCCAAATATGGAGAACTTGCGTATGTGTGTGTGTGTGGGGGGGGGGGTTCTGATGACAGGTAAGTAACACCTCAATGTCAAATGCATTGTGTCTATCTCCATTGAAGGAATACATTTAACTTTGGACACAACTTCCTCTGCATTTCATCCCATTTTTAACAGAAACATCCTCTCTGCAACACACTGATAAGGTCATCACGCTAAAAGTGCACTCTCTCCCTTTACAAGAAAACTTCTCCTGTGGTAATGCAACTAATACTGTGTTTTGTAGATTGTGTAACTAGCTAGGTAGGGCATTCAAATCTCACCGTGAGGAACTTGTTTGTATGGATGCAATATTATATACATATAGCTTCAGGAACAGACATACTCTATTAGCTTTCTGTCAGGGGAAAATATATAACCTGGGTGAGTATTCCACAATCTCCAATCCCATTTTTATTACAAACAACTTTTCTACAACACACTGATGAGGTCATCATGTCAAAAGTGCACTTTCTCCCCATAAGAGACATGTTTTTCTCTGGCACCTGTGGGTAGTCCTGTGTTCTCCAGATTATTTAACTAATTAAATAGATGGTTCAAATCCAACAGTAGTGAACTAGTGAGTCTGTGTGGTTCTAGTGTTATGGAAGTAAAGCTTCAATGACAGATGTGCTGTGTTGTTTTCCACTCAGGAGAAAACTTCAACTTTGGATACATCTCCCTCTACAGTTTATCCCACTTTTAACACAAAGTTCTTCACTGCAACACACTAATGAGGTCATCCTGTCAAAAATGGACTCTCTTCCCATAAGATTAATATTTGTCATGGGACACTTGTGCTAATACTGTGTTTTTTAGATTGTATAACCAGATGGGCAGGTGGTTCAAATCTCAAAGAGGGGAAGTTGTATCAGTGGCTTCAATATTAGGTACACATAGGATCCTGAACAGAAGTGCTGTATGAGCGTCCAGTTAGGGGAAGATTTTAACATATGAGAGAATAACCCATCCCCTTATCCCACTTTTAGTACAAACATCTCCATATCATATTGATGAGGTCAACATGCCAAAAGTGCACACTGTGCCCTTAGAACTCAGACTTGTTCTGTGGCATTTGTGGCTAATCTAATTCTGTATTCTATAGATTGTATAAATAGGTAGGAGGTTCAAGTACAACACTGGTTGCCTAATGTGACTGATGCGACTGCATGTACTGTCATGTACAAGTGTGTCCATGACAATACACTTCCACTTAGGAGACATATTTTCACTGGCAGAGGATTACCCTATAAATCTGTATTACCCCCAGGCAAGAATCAGTCTTGGAAGCACAATGCTTACATCATGCTGTCATAAATGAACAATATCACAGTATTCATATGAGTTATCCTGTGGCACTGGTTATTGATACTGTGCTTTCTAGACTGTACAAGTACAGAAGGAGGAGGTTTGAATCCAGTGATGATTGACTACTGTGCATGTATGTTTGTCTGCCATGCTTTGATGAGAAGGCTTCTAACACATGTAGCTGTGTAGTATTATTCTGCACTTCAACGACCTTCACACATTTTTTTTAGAAGAACATTAACATATAAAATCATTTTGATGCCATCCATTCAGGTTCAGGTGCCTAGGCAGTGAATCATTTCCCTGTGGTACATTTTGTTGGGGATACAAGACTGAAGTGACATTCAGGTGCAGAGAAATATGGTTGCTGTGAATTCCCTGTGGACAAAGAGAGGAATGCGGTGCTATGCATAAAACGTCAATAATCAAATGCACAGGGGTAAAATAATGTCCATGGCCCACAAGGCAACATGAAACAACAGGCAGTATGCTAGGCATCAGGAGCAGGCTGGCCAGTGGGCATGTCAGTGGTAGTAAAACTGCAGTGCACAATGGGTAGTGACTTTATAATTGGTGTGTGTAGACCACTACCTCCTTCACAATGTCTAAGGAACATTATTTAAAATGCATACTGGAGTATAAATGTGACTACAGTAGCATGTATGATTGCCTTCATGCTACAGTTCACTTCTTCATGTTGTAGTTGCACAAGCATATATTGTACACTAAGCACAGCATTCATTGCTTATTATGCCCACATAAACTTGGTTATTAAAGTTGTGAACATGGCAGACTGCTTCTCTTTGTCCACAGGGAATTCACAACAGCCATTTTTCTCTGCAGCTGAATGTCACTTCAGCCATGTGTCCCCAACCAAATGTACCACAGGAAAGTGTTGTGTTGTCTAGGCACCTGAATCCTATCCTTTCAAATGTTCATTGTCACAGCTGTAATTAAAAAAACACACTTGCAGTCAACAGAAATAAAACCAAGCACAATAACCTCCTCTTTAAGATGTATAAATAGGGTTACCACCTGTCCCACTTTGCGAGGGACAGTCCATTTTTGGGTAGTTGTGTCCTGACAAAAAATTGTAAAAATAACAAATGTCCTGAGATTTTAGGACAGAATTATTTCCTATATTTTATGTAATAGTTGCATAAAACAGTTATTCTGTATCTGAAATACCTAAATGTTATAAGAAACAGAATAAGCAACTAAAATGCTACAAGAATAAGCTTTTATTTAGGCAAAAAAGTTAAGTTCTTTCCTTTGTACTGGCCGTGGGTATGTGTCTGCCTGTAACATCTGATGTTTGCAAAAATGTCCCACTTTGGCCATTTGAAAAGGTGGCAACCCTATGTATAAAGTCTAAAGTGTAGTGCCTGTCTTGATGAATTTTCAGACTGAAGTACAATTGATTGTTTTTTGAATAATATCTTACTGTTTCAAAGCAGTTTTACTTTTAGGCATTATGGCTTAATAGCCACTAGGTGGCAGTATATGATTTTACTATTTAAGCAATAGAGATAAGGGAGCCTTTAAATCTGATGAAGTTAATGTTTGGAATGAAATGGATGAAAGAGCTAATTAAAACAATATTGGGTTTTACTTCTGGTGACTACAGGTGTGTTTTTTAATTTCTTTTTCAATCTTGTGGACGGATTTTTTTTTGGTTACTGTCACAGTTGTAAAACAACTTCTCATGTGGGATGTGCAATTCAGGCAGTGTTCTGTACCTTGTGATTTTAGCTCTCTTTTCTGTTTACTTACCATGTGGTATATTGGACAATGAGCACCTTTCAGCACTCATTGTTTTTGTAGCAATTACAGGTTTTAATGGCTCATGTTGCTAGCCCAAGACCCAACCGTCCTTGGAAGGTGCGCCACACACATTCGCACACACATACTCACACCTACAGCCAATTTAGAGTGTCCAGTTCACCTACTGCATATCTTTGGAATGTGGGAGGAAACTGCAGCTCCCAGAGGAAACCCATGCAAATGCATGGAGGACATGCAGACTCCACACAGAAGGTACCATAGCCAAGAGTCAAACCAGAGAATCTCTTCCTGTGAGATGACAATGCTAACCACTACACCACTGTGCCACCCTCTGTGATCTTAAGTAGTCTGTTCAAATCCAGCAATTACTGCTTTGACTCACTTACGTCAGTATGTCTGGGAATGTGCAGATAGGTCGCAATGTTCGTCAGCCAGCTATCTGCTGTGTACATGTATGGCTGGGGACTTCTTTTACAATGGTTTATGCTAATTTTTCACAATAAAATGCTTTATTGGACAAGAATGCTGCCTTGAGGTGACATTTTTCTTTCCCATGAGAACTACTAATGCTTTTCCTGAGGTGTGAAGACAATATTCTGTATGCTGTTGCCTTAAAGACATCTGTTCAAATCCATGATTACCCACACATTGTGCATGATTACCATTCTCCCATTACAGTGATGATGGCATTATGCATCACATGTGTTTGGATACACCAAGCAGTTGGCAATGTTATGTGAGAAAGACACATATAGCAACAGTCTTTTATAAGAAATTACAGGCATGCAATCCTTTGCAGCAATAACATGACGTCATGGCTTCAAAGTCCAAAATATGTCATGTGTGTAGCACCAGTGCCACTGTGGTATATTCATTCTTCCCAATATCATATAACTTCTCTCATCACATAGTCAGGTGTTCAAAGCCCACATTGACTGACTATAAGTATTGTAAGTTCTAATGTTGTTATACATGAATAACATCCACAAGTGTTAATAATGTGTACAATTATAGTAGGAGAGACCTCCACCAGCCCTTTTATCTCATACAAATTGCAGCACGATTCACACAGGTGGAGTATCACCATTTTCTTACCATTTCCACTGTGGTGCATGTCATTCATACACATGTTGGTAGTTGATGGACTTACATAACTTGCTTTTCAATTTCTGCAGAGGGCAACATTTTATGAATCTAATGACATTACACGGAAAGTTATTATTCTCAATTTTTTATTCTGGAAAAAGAAGTATAAAGTTATTTTGTAATATCCTGTCAGTGAAACAGTTGTTCTGCGAATGTTGTGGTGTGAGTGCTCCTATGTCATGTGCAATCAGCAATGAATTGTATAGCATTAATGAACAGATACAGTGGTTTCAAATCTGGGAAAATGTTGTACAAAATAACAGGAACAGTTCATTGCTGAGAAACATTGACATTGCAATGCTGACAGGTGTGTGAACATTAATGTAGTTAGCTCCTTGTCATCATTCTGACAAAATCATATTGTACACATTATCCTCAAATGTCCTTTATTACTTCACACCTTAATGTCAGTTATTTGTGACAAGATCCATTGCTGTGTTGTATGGCAAATGCAGTCAGTACACAGCTCTGTAGAGTGTGTGGTACGATAGGTAGGGGTTTGAATCTAGTAACATCTCTTTGTTGTATAACTGTGTCAGTCATGAGTGGCAAAGGCAAAGAAAGTACTTATGGCACAATCAGAAGGCAAAATTGTTAAGGCATCACCCCTCATGGTAGGCGATCCATACCCAATACACTTGGGAAGTGCTGTAAGCCCTTCAAGTGTGTTCATTATGACACACACAGTACATCTATTTCCATGGTGTCACAGGTTGATACACAGCTTTCTGATATCTGTCATGGCACGTTTGAGTCTGGCAATATGCAAATGTTGAGTGTGTTATTGATTGCTCACAGACCTTTCTTAATTTCCAAATAAGAATGCACTGTTTTGCATAACTTCCTACAAATATTTAAGTGTTACTGTAATTATTTTCTTCATGTTGTACAGCTTTTTGAAGATGAGGACTTACATAACATATCTTCCTGTGTAACATGATGCCAGATCATCATAAAGTGCGATTGTGCCTGTGTACAAACACTTTCTTGTGTGTTTCTGTTGGTTACATGCTGTTATAGCAGTGTTTGCTGTAATGCCTTGTGAATGTGCCTAGTATAATCACATAGTAGATGCACTACATTTACAAACGAAGAGCTTGAACTACTGCAATGTCATCAGGACTGTATTATCATTTGTCAGTTCTGTAATTTGATTGCTGTTATATTACTGTTTATGATGCACATATATATTAAAACACATGCTTGTCTAAGACACGTGTCAAGGTAATATATCCCCCATCTGTGGGTGTCCAATGACAACAAATGGTAAAACATGTCCCGCTATATGGCTTATGCTTTGTTTATACAGGATGAAGTGGAGGATATAGGACTACAGTCAGTTATCACACATACATTGCCTGCATATACATGTCATATTTAATAACTACACTGTATGTATGTGAATCCACTGTCATTGCTGTTATCTCAGCATGTTATCATCATTAATATCACATGACTCTCTTTTCTTACAATGTTGCATTGTGCCCCTCTCACATCCATTGTTGGTATGTCTGTTTTTGTTATATATATGGGTAAACAATCAGAAACAGGATTATTCATTATTACAATCAATATAGGCGTCTTTCTGTTGAAAATGTTTCTTTTTGAGCTCATCACATTTGAATGCATTAACTGAGTATATTTTTTCTGTTTACCATCCCCTTGTACTTATCTCTGCACTAGTAACACTGTATTGGGTGTACATTCTCCCAGTGTCAAGTCCCCTGCATCTACAGTCGTATAATTCTCTTGCCCTTACTTCATATAAGCTGTCTCTGAGTGCTTGCATAATATGTTCACCTACAGGCAAGGACTTTTGTCTACATTGTGTGCTTATGATTCCCAGAAGAGTTTCATGGCCAGCAGTAGTGTCCGTGGCTATGAACGTGCACTTATAAACGTGTAATCACGACGAGCAGCATGCATATTCAGTGAGCACTGCTGCTCATCCTGCTAACACACTGTAATCGTGTACACTTTCTGCAAAGCCTACACAATTATTAATGAATCCCAGGGAATATTTATTTGTTTATATATACATGATATTATCTTGGAGTTACAGCAAATTATATATTTTACTAGCTGAAACAAAAGTAACTGGGAGATTTTAATGTTTTACTGTTACAAATGGAAGGCTCAGATTACTTTCAGAATTTCTTCAGCTGAGATGCAAAGCAAAACATCTTCAATTGATTATTTGCTAATTGCCATAACAGCAACATTTCACACCTCCAGATAGACTGCTGTCACAACAAAAAGGGTCAACAATGACAAAAGAGCTTGCTTTCAAGTGCAGTTTACAGATGAAACTGTAATATGTAAAATCCTGATTAAAGCCTATTTTATGATTTGTTGGTGCTATAGCACCCCTACCACCACATCCAAATCTGCCTGTACTACATGCCTGTAAGAATATAAAGGTTCCCAAAAAAGTGCAAGAGTTTTGCAAAGCTTAAGTGGGGGTCAGTAATTTGTTATTTACATAAAAAATGTAAGGGTGAGTTGTAAGAGGTGTGTGTGTGTGTGTGTGTGTGTGTGTGGGTGTGTATGTGTGTATGAACATATAAATTATTAGTTGCAAACTGTAGAGTCCAGTTTGACTGACAACCCACCTGTTGACCACCATGGGAGGAGTTAGGAGCAAACATAATTTATTAATTCCTGATAACATCCAGCTCCCTTTGGTACTGTTAGAAGGGGCATAAGTGATCAATTGTTGCTGAAGGATGGAGGGCAAAAATGCAATGGAAAATGTGTGGTATCATTACATTTTGTAAGGTTAAATTTAAATTTTTCTAGAGAGTTTCTAGGCATAAATATAGATGGATAATTTTATAGAAATGTAGAACTATATAGGGCATATATTTAAAAACGTCTCCATACTTATAAGCTGAGAATATTTTTTACTGAAACTGTTTTTAATAATTCCAAGAAAATTTGGAAGTCATAATCAGTTTGGGCTTTTCCAGAATGGCATTCAAAAAGCAGTAATCTTCCTTCCATAAAATCACATGAAGTCTCGCAAACAGATCCAGCTCTGTAATGCAAAGGAATGAAACTGAGTGCAGCCTCTGAGACCTGCATTTGATTTTCTTCAGAGGCGCTGGAAGCTGTTCAAGGCTTGGGGGGGGGGGGGGGGCTAAGGGAGAGAGAGAGACACTTAGTGATCCAAAAAGAGCAACTTTTTAAAACTGTTTACTACCACAACATAGGTTCACTTCAAGAACATTTTAAGCTTAGCCAATTTCCCTTTTGGTGCTTGAATTGACATTTCCTGATTTGTCTTACCCATCCCATGGCTGATAACTGTATATTATCCCTAGTGAGAATAATTATGATTATACTATTGATAATTTGAGAGGACTCATATAAGGGATGCAGCATTTAGGAACTGCTTCTATCCATTAGTGGCATGAAGGGCAATCATGGGGTGCATTTTCTATTCCCCATCCTTAGATCCAAGTTGCATTTGAATATGGACAGGGATGAGCTTTGTTTTACTTGAATGGATAGTCTGTTCTGGAACAGTGATATCTTCTGTGATATATATCCGTCTTGGCACACCATTCTGTTTAGGTACCTGGACTAAGTATTTCTGTCACCATTTGACTTTCTCATGTTCAGTAGGTTCATCAGTACTGGGTCAGAGGATGCCTTGTATGCCAGATACAAGTCACTTCTTAGAGCTCTGTAGGATAATGAGTATAGTGATAAGGCTTTGAGGTGGTCCATGCAAGACCTATTGTTTGGGACTTGTATCCTTTTAGTAAGGCATCTCTATGGGCATTCCAGTTGTTGCATGTGTCTGGACAGATACATGCCAAGGTGGGCATCATACAAAATGATTGACCTAATGAGGACTTCATAAAGGGGGACAATAACATCTCTAGATCTAGTCCTAATCAATTTTTTCATAAGATGTGCAATATAGAATGACTTTCTTATGACACTGGGTACATGTTGGTTGAAAGTTAGGTCACTGTCCAAACAAGTTCCCGAATGCCAACAGTGGCAGCTTGGTATACCAATGGCTGTGGTGTTAGTGATGGTAGTATAATAGCTACTGGCAGTGGGGCAACAGGCTTATATGGTGACAAAGGTGCTGGTCTGGATGCTGCTACATATAAATGTAAAATAAATCTAGAGAAACAAAATAAAAAAATATGTATAATAGAAAGGATAACAGAAAAAAGAGTTGGAGAGAGAAAAGCACAAATACAGTGAAAAAATTAAGGCAAAACATAACCCAAGTCTAACTATTTTACACATACTATAATGAAATGGTCATGAAATAGCAACCCCACTGTAACAATGATGCGCTAATATACAACATGAATGACATTTGAACCAACACACTGCAAAGGCAAAATGAGCCAAAAGGTCACATACTGAGCTAATTCGGCAGTCTAGGAAATGTCTCTAGTCAAACACACTAATGGTGTGTCACACATGTGATGCCCCACCTCTGGCCCAGTAATCAAGGAGCCTCAATCCTCACTGCTAGCCCCAGTTGGGGAACATACTCTGGGAGGATGGCAGGTACACACACAGTATTTCCAGATGCAGTTCACTGCATCAAGTGCAATTTTCCTTATGAGCAAACAGAGACTCCCCATTGGCACAGCTATAGGGTTGAGATCTCAGCTGAGTGGCCAAGCCAAGACCTCCAACACTTTCTCTGTCCAACCAGTGCTTTGTGTCCCTACCCAAGTAGCTGACACACACGCAGACACACACACACACACACACACACACACACACACACACACACACACACACACACACACACACACACACATACACACACACACTCCTGGAGATTTGTTTTACTAGCTATGGCCCCTTCTGCCCAGACTATAAGGTACATATCACTGCCACCAGCCACCTCTTTATCAGCTACTTTAAGGCCCTTAACAAAGGGTGTCAGATCTTACTGTGTAATGTTACTATCAGTACAAATGGTAGTTTGACCAAGAGCAAGGCTATTAGGAGTGGCGTATACAGTGTCATCAAATAAATATGCAAGTACTCTCAAAACTAAAATATTTCTCACAAATATCAGCCGCAATGAAAGGTTTAAATATATTTAATAATAAATAATAAAAAGCAAGAAAATAGTATATACTTACAGTTACATCATAGTTCAAAATCAAAGGAAATATTTAAAACAACATTGCAGGACAGTCTCAAATAAATAAAGAAAAACATCTAAGCTACGCTTTTCTATATTCCTGACTGTATCTAAGAGAATTACTGTACCTTAACAACTTACTTCACAGAAAGTAAGGCATATGTGGTGAGTGGATCTTTATGTTGTCACATCAAAGACAAAATACAGAATACACTCTCACACTAAAAGACTTCCCAAATTAATATCTCAAATATTACTGCTGGGGTAGCTTGCAGAATGAGATCATTTCTTATCATCTGACTCTATCTCAGGTGAAAACCTGCACTGATGTATCTGGTAGCATTTAGCATCGACCTGTGAAAATACATAGATAAGGGCTTTTCTTAGATCTAAGCTAGATTGTGGAAGTCATAAAACAATAGTTCTAAGCATTGTGCCGATTACTGCACTGAAACTGAAATATAACATCCTTTTATTATATGGCCATAAGATAATTTAATTTCAGTTATTTTTCTGAAGTTAACCTCTTGTGTTCCAGTTTCCATTGTTAAAATATTACAATAGTGCAGGTACATTTCAGTTCTAATCCAGTAGGGCATGCTGTGGTTACATTTTAAACAGCACTTTGTAAAATATCTTTTCAACACACATGCCTGTAAAAGCCATCATATATGACATACATTTGTAACACAAGCATATAAATCATGTTGATATTCATAAATAACATAATTATTTACAAAATTCCAGATAGCTAGGCTGGCAGTATCTCCTTTCGTGACAACACACTTGTATCTTTTCATTCTGTAAGTGTGTAACACACACTAATGTTCACTTCTGTGTGTACATCACATTGCTGAGAACACTGCACTCAGAAAGACAAATAAAGCACCAACTGGACTTTGTGATAGATGGAGAAATGAGCAAGGGAGGGGAAAAGTACCCAAAGCCATCAATACATTTCTAATGCATAAGTTTAATCCCAACCCTGCAGAGATACCTATACAATCCTAAGACTGTAGTTGAACGTGCATTAATGTAATCAATCCAGGTTAATACAGCTATATGTTTGAAAAGTGTACCAATGCTATGAAGACTGTCGCTTTGACATAATTTGTCAGTGATGTGCCAGTGTACAACCCATAAGCAGGTCCACTAGAAAATTGCAGAAAATGTTATAAAAAATGAAATATTTTGGAAAACCTGCAGAAATTTGATTTCTGGTATTTAGTTTCCAGACTCACTATGTCTAATAGTTTTATCCTATGTTGCAGCTTCCATTAATAACATGGATTACTAGACAAATGTGTTGCCACACATAGATGCTTTCAATTAAAGGTTTCCTTAAATGCACTGCAGTCTAAGATTTGCTCAGTATCTTTTCAAGGCCTATAAACATCACAAGCAGTGCAACACATACATATTAGGCATGCATGTTTTGCAATCTATCTTGAACAAATTATAGCAGAAAACTAATTACCTCTTGCTAGAAAATAAATGAAGAGATCAGTTAGTGAAATGTTGCCCCTCCTCCCCGCAATAATTTATTAGTGATATTCTATTCCAACCCCCTTAAATGATAGGAACATAAATTACCAGAAACTGTGATTAAAAACAGTGTTCGTGAAAGTGATTTCTAGCAAAGGTGTTGATATGTGATTCTTCACATTTTATAAACATGCAGTTGGATGAATTAAACTGGCAGCACCCTCAAACATTTACATAATTAAGTCATTTAACCCTCTCATACATTCAAATTAACATTTAGGATGAATCATTAACATTTAGGATGAATCATTAATAGCCAGCAAAATCACCCATACAGTACAAAACATAGTAGACACTGCCTTCTTCATGTGAATGGAGAAATCTCCTTTACTCACATCTATTGTTCAGTATTTTTTGACACTGAAAAATTATCTACATGTCTGTTTTAACTCAGGAATCATATGATTAAGCTCTATATTATATTATAGACTGAATGATGAACTCAGATGCAGAATAAATCACCTGAAAAATAACTTACCATTGCTGTCCTTACTGTATGCTACAATATTTTGTTAAATTGCTGTTAGTCTTTCTTAGATTTAAGCATTTTAAGTCAAAATAAACTGTAAAATTCCAGTGGCCCTGCTCATAAGGAACTTGAGTCCACAGCGTTTGGAGACAATGTCATTATTCTTTCCGGAAACTTGTCTACACTTTGAAAGGCCCCTCCCCAGGTCATTAGCCTAGTAAGAAATCTATGAATCTGTTTAGTACATGCAGTGTAAAAGACACTGTATTTAAATGTTGAACTACATCAGCAGTTTAAGAAAAACTCCAGTGATGCACATACTAATGGTGTGGGTCACACATTTGCAGAATGGGAATAATGAACCCACTTCCAGGATAACTGCAAGAGAGCAGTACCTTAACATGTTGAACTATATCTAGAGGTCAGTGGAAGTATGCAACCACAACCCTATTGTGCTCCCATTCAACACTGAACATTCAGCCTCAGTGCCAGTATTGTATACAACAAGAATTACCACCTTTATGCTGAATACTCCCTGCATGGACAGTTACGTTTTTCTTATTAACAGGTAAAATTGCAAATGACCTGAAGTCATAGGAATAAAAATATCTCCTAACATGCCTGTTGCACTTCCAGTAAACTAATAGCCTAGCATGTTAGACACCATAACATTATAGGATAGATCATAAACAACTGATAGTGCACAATATAACTTGCTTGTATGGTAACAATATCCGCTGTCTATCACACTGCTGGCAAATCATGTGCATCATTAGTGAAAACTCATACCAACCCTGAGTAGTGGTATTACAAATGACAGGATTGCTAATGGTGACAGTTTTCATGGGGAGAGTTAAGCTATGGCTTTCTTACGGTATATAGTTAGTTGCTGCTCCTTCACTTTTGCATATATACACAGACACAGACACACACACACACACACACACACACACACACACACACACACACACACACACACACACACACACACACACACACACATTGGCAACTAGTATGATACATCCAAACTCTATGAGGGTAACAATGCACACTATCCTGGTACTGTAATATCTGCAAAAGGTGTTAGGAGGGACACTGATATACCTATATGTGACAGTATGGGCACTACAGGCTATTTTTTTTGTGTGCATGGCATATATCTATGGCACAATTTACACTGTCACAAATGATATACATGCCAATAATGTTGTCAAACACCTATGTAAGTGGCGTGTGTATAAGGTGAACAAGTAGCACACATGCATTTGGTGTAACAATTTGATTGGTGTTCTGCACCATCAGTCATGTGTATTCTACAGAAAGAATACCTAGGTATGGCCAATAAGCTGTGTGACAGTGCACTGTGACAAAGGTGGCACACTTCAGTTACACATCACTGCAACATGTGTAGAGAAGTACATGGAAAAGGGTGCATTGTACTCAGTTATTAGTGTGATGAAGGTTAGGAACCATGACATTTGTATGCTCTCTAATGTGCATGTCCTTCACTTACCCAGTACTTAGGTTCATAGGTTCATAGGTTTATACTAGGCTATCTGCCCTAAGGCATTCATAAGCCTAGCCCAAATGTTTGTGTATTACGCCACCCCTTATATGAAAAAATACTGTGACCATTAGTTTGTTGTGCCTCTGTCCAGCAGTGACACAGAGATGATTCCCGGGGTAAACCTACGATCTCCCATCCACAGGTCAAGATTTCTCTTGAACAGAGCCAGCGAGGTGCTCTGCCTCACATGGACCGGGATTTTATTCCACAGCATAGGGAGTCTCTGAGTGATAAATCTATCCCTCCAGCACGTCCTATTTATATCCGTGCTAAGGTTTAAGTCGCTTGCTCTAGTGGTTTTGGTGGATTTGGATTTTTTGAGGTGGAGCATGTCCATTAATTCCGGGTTGGACATGGCCTTGTATGTCAGGCACATGTCACCTCTGAGCAGACAGTATGCAACTGAATAGAGCTGGAGTTTCTTCAATCTGGCAGCATATGACAGATTTTGGAGTCCCTTTATCCTTTTGGTGAGGAACTTTTGGGGTCTCTCCAATTGCTGCAGATGTCGGGTGAGATACATCCCGAATGGGGCATTGTACTTGATCATTGGTCTGATAAGTGAAGAGTACAGGGGAACAATGACCTCACTAGATCTGGATGTGAATCCCTTCATGATCAGGTGGGCAATGTAGAAGGTCTTTCTAACCACTTTAGCAACGTGAGTGTCAAAAGAAAGGCCACTGTCAACCTAGGTCCCCAGGTCCCTGATAACCTCTTCTGTGCTTAGTGGATTGCCACCTATATGGTAGCTTGGGGTTACCTTGTTTTTCCAGAAGGGTATGACTATACATTTTTTGGCGTTTAACTTCAGGCCATGGCTCTGGCACCAGCTATCTGTTTCCATGAGTCCCTTCTGAAGGATATCCATGTCCGATGCACTTTCCACTATGGCGCCCAGTTTGCAGTCGTCTGCAAACTTTGTCAGCCAAAGTCCTCCCATGTTGGCCTGTACTTCTGAGAAGTAGATGCCGAACAATAGGGGGCCAAGGACCGAGCCCTGTGGAACACCACTTGTGACCGGCTTGGAGTCTGACATAGCGCCAGCAACTCTAACCCTGTGGGTTCTGTCCTTAAGCCAGTTTGCAACCCATCTTGTGACATATGGGTTTACATTTAAGCTGGTAAGTTTTTCTACAATACCCGAGTGGGGTATTGTGTCGAAAGCCTTTGCAAGGTCAAGGTAGGCTGTATGGACTGCCTTTCCCTCATCAATGGCCTTGGTGACTGTTTCGAAGAAGTCGACCAAGTTCAAAAGGCATGATCTTCCCTTGACGAAGCCACACTGGGTTGGGTCCAATGTCTGCAAGTCCCCTATATCTTTGTTTATGAGCTCCATTATGATCCTCTCCATAGCTTTGCAGACTAGACTTGTTAAGCTTATGGGGTGGTAATTACCAGGGTCCATAGAGGCACCGCCTTTGTGGAGTGGGACCACAGTTGCCATACGCCACTCCTTGGGCACGTATCCTGTGGTAAGGCTGAGATTAAGCAGCTGCCTTATGTGCGGGTTTAATTCCTCATTTAGCTCGTGTAGCACACAGCCGGGGACACCATCCGGTCCCATTGATGCTGTGTTTTTAGCTTTAGAGAGAGCAGCTTTCACCTGCACATTTGAGATGTCTGGGAGGCTAGAGCAGCTTTCACCTGCGCATTTGAGATGTCTGGGAGGCTACACTCCGCTGGGATAGTTATCTCTCCTTTAGGGGGGGAGAGGGGGGTGAAGTTTGCACTGAACCTGTCTGCCAGTATGTTGGCAATGTCTGTGGGTTCAGTGATTTTTGTATCATTTTGGACTAATTCTGAGCATATCTGGGAGTTCCACCCAGGTTCCTAACATAGCTGAAAAAGGCCTTATGATTGTCCTTTGAATCCATGGCAATTTTTCTCTCAAAATTGGCCTTAGTTGATTTTATGAGTGCTCGTATTTTTTTTACTAATAATGATCAGGGGTGACTTCCCTTTTATGGATTTTGTTCTATCATGTAATAGCTTTCTCCTCTTATTGTAAAGTTTGTTAATGGCTGGGGTCCACCAGACTGGACGTTTGCCCTTTGTGGAAAGAGCCTTGGTTTTATTTGGGATTGCCTGATCCATGCAGTCCTGGAGGTGTTCATAGAAGGCATTTGTAAGGGCTTCTGCAGCTTGGGTTGTGGTTTCCACTGGCTCAGGGGCCTTGAAGGATACCACACCAGTCTTGAGTAGTGTGAAGTTTGCTTTAGAGAAGTTCTTCACTGTGGTCTTTTTTGTTTGGGGTGGGGGCGGGATGTGGATTTCCATTGAGATTAGTTTATGATCAGATCTCACCAATGAGGGATATACTTCCGGTGTGGAGCATTTTGTCCCCATGTTTGTGATAAGGAGATCTAGTATATGTTCTCCTCTCGTGGGAACAGTGACTAGCTGTTCCATGGCATTTGAATTTATGAACTCCAGGAACCGTTGGGCTAGAAAGTTAGGGCTTGAGTAATGTTCCCAGTCTATATTCGGGTAGTTGAAGTCACCCAATGTGATGGTGTTTGGAGATACATTTATACCCTCCAGTGTCTTCAGAAAGGCTGTGTGGGGTTCCTGAGTTTGAGAGGGTGGCCTGTAGCATGCTACAATTTGTAGAGCAGTTTTGCCTATGGTTAGTTGCACCTGGATGGTTTCCGAAGCTTCGTACATTGCCACCAACCTGGAGGTGTGGGTATCCTTTATGAATATGGATACACCCCCTCCTTTTGTGGTGTGGTCCGGGTTTTGGGGCCAGAACGCATGATATGAGGTAAAACCTAATAGTGCCAGGGTGCTCTCAGGAGCCTTGAACCAGGTTTCAGTTACAGCACAGACATCGATGTTCTCTATACTGAGAAGGGCCTCGAGTGCATGCATTTTGAGATTTAGACTTCTGGCATTGAGCAGCATTACCCTCAGTTTCTTCCCATTTTTGTTTTCTAGGGTGGTAGGTTTAGAATTTGAGCCTTGCCTAAAAAAGGCACTATGGGGGTGGCAAGAGCCTTAGCCAATATCCAAAATCCCTGGGGTGACAGGTGCAAGCCTTCCCTTGTGAAGCAGCGTGGCTTGTCAAGCATGTCATCCCAGGCAGACAGACACTGGATCCCCTTTGAATGACACCAGACATTAAGCCAATTGTTAAAGCTGATCATCTTGTCTCTATATTGTGGCATCATTCTTGGTGAAGGAAGGATACTGCTCAGGGTCAGGGTCATACCTGCCTGGGCTACATAATCAGAGAGCTCCTCTATGTCTCTTTTCATGTAGTCCAGGGAGGTACGTCTCAGGTCGTTCACACCAGCATGGACAATGACTGTGTCATATTTGTACTTGCCGTGGAGTGACCCGAGTGCTTGTGTTATGTGGCGGATTCTAGCGCCCGATAGGCAGCTTACTGTGACCCTCTCCTTGTTCAGCCTGGTGAGTGGGACGTCAGTGTGTCTGACTATGGAGTCACCTATGACAAGTATGTTTGGTGTTGTATTTGGCCTTAAGGGCTGTCACTGCTTTGCACACTGCTTTTATGGTTTATGTGTTGCTTGTGGGGTGTCTTGAGGTAGCAGTTGTTTGGGTGTCTGCTTTGGAGGCCTCTGCTGTTTAGGTAAATTTTTACTCAGAGCCTCTGAGTATGTCTTTGTGTGTTTATGTGTTTGATTTAGTGGTGTGGTAGCATTATGTGAGGCTGGTTTTGTGGTGTGTGTAGTTGCCTTCTCCTCCTGTCTGGTCTTGCTAGTCCTGAGTTGAGAGAGCTCAGCCTCCAGTTTGGCTAAATAGCTGCATCTCATAAGTATTTGTGTTATGTGGGAGGAGGAGAGGGTTGTCTGTGTACATGAGGCAGTTATAACATTGCCTCAAGATTCCCAGATTCACCAGCTGTACCGGAGAGGAGATTGACAACTGACCTTTGGACATGCTAGAATAATATTGGGAATTCCTTAATAATTGAAAACAAGGGCCAGTGGGGAGTGAGGGTGTAGTGCTTTTAATTTTTAGTGCTGACTTATATAATTGCTTTAGTGAGCAAGTGCCAGGTAACTTGAGTGCAATGTGTTACAAGTAACTAAATGCAAAAATGACAAACAGTAACTTTCTTTCAAGTGAAACAAGGAAATAAGTACAGTAAGCAATGCAGATATCACTAGTGATCCACAAAAGCGCTGAGAAGCCGTGTATTAGGTGGAATTAGCTTCCAGGGAAATAACAAGCAAACAAACAACAAGCATATAAACAAAGCTAGATTCAGCAGGCCTGGATCTAGTCTATGCTAGAGCAAACAAGGTGTACCAATTTCAGTAAGATACAGTTCAAATTTTCAGGCACTATAAACCTTTAACCAGAAATTCCCAGCTCAGAAGGGCAGAGTCCAGCCTCTTCTCCCACAAGAGTGCAGACCACGAACCTTCTTAATGTAAAATAACTGGCCTGAAGCCCAAGTGCCTAAACCAGAACTAATACGCTTGGACACTGGGCTCTCAATCAGCAGTTCCCAATTTAGAAGGATGAAAGCTACCTGTCCTGCCACCACAGTGCTTGCCACAAACCTTCCTAATGTAAAACAACTGGTCTGAAGCCCAAGTGCTTAATCCAAAAGACTTAGAATGATAGCTACACTTTAATCAAGTTACAACCAAGCAGTAATAAATACAATTGAATACTTTAGAGAATGTCTGGATTAGTGCTCAAGTTACACAAACAAAGCTAGATCCAGCAGGCCCGAATCCAGTCTATGCCATAGCAAACAAGGCGCACCATCTTCAGTAAGAAGCAGTTCAGATATGCATGCACTATAAGCCTTTAACCAGAAATTCCCAGCTCAGAAGGGCAGAGTCCAGCCTCTCCTCCCACAAGAGTGCAGACCACGAACCCTCTTAATGTAAAATAACTGGCCTGAAAGCCCAAGTGCTTAAACCAGAATTAATACACTTTTAGAATAACAGACACTGAGCCCTCAATCAGCAGTTCCCAACCTAGAAGGATGTAAGCTACCTGTTCTGCCACAACAGTGCAGACCACAAACCCTCTCAGTGCAAAACAACTGGTCCAAAGTCCAAGTGTTTAAACCAAAAGGCTTAGAATGAGTTACACCAAGCAGTAATAAATACAATTGAGTATTTTTAAGATGATGCAAAAGTAAAATGAAGTAGGTAGAAACACAAGTACAGTAAAAGCAGATGAAATTTTTTTTTTTTTTTTTTTTTTTTAATCTGAACAAGTGCTGAGATCAAAGAAACAGATTTGAGTGCTGAAACTAGACAACTGGCTAGTTATAAGAAAAAAAGCAAGCTAGAAGGCTTCCCTCAAACACAGAAGGGCTTGGGGGCTCAGAAGCCTACAAATAGTCTATACCACTTAACAGGAAAGGCAGGAAATAAGCTTAATTTTTTTTTGTCTGTTTCCCAGATGCTCTCTTTGTACACAGTAGGAGTGCCTGAAATCAGAATATGATCTCACTGCACTCAGTTGAGTGAGCAAATGAGATGAGCCCAGAGGCAGGCTGAGGGGCGGGGCTACCCCCACACCTGTAATTACAAGCAAATAACAAAATTCAGCAAACACTAGCTTCAGTTCAAGTTACTGAAGAGCAGAATAACTGCCAGTTCAGTTAAATATTCCTTCAACACAGTTTAAATCAAATTAAATACTGTATTTTTTTTAAAAAAGTGCAGATAAAGGTACTTAAATTCTCTTATACATCCAGTTGAATATAACCAAGTTCTTAGCCGGCCAAAGCTGAGGTTTTTAAGCAGAAAATATTTCACAATGCATCACTTAAATAGGCAAGGACAGGAAATCAAAGAATGTGGCTACCCCCACACCTGTAATTACTAGCAAATAACAAAATTCAGCAAACACTAGCTTCAGTTCAAGTTACTGAAGAGCAGAATAACTGCCAGTTCAGTTAAATATTCCTTCAACACAGTTTAAATCAAATTAAATACTGTATTTTTTTTAAAAAGTGCAGATAAAGGTACTTAAATTCTCTTATACGTCCAGTTGAATATAATCAAGTTCTTAGCCGGCCAAAGCTGAGGTTTTTAAGCAGAAAATATTTCACAATGCACCACTTAAATAGGCAAGGACAGGAAATCAAAGAATGTGGCTACCCCCACACCTGCAATTACTAGCAAATAACAAAATTCAGCAAACACTAGCTTCAGTTCAAGTTACTGAAGAGCAGAATAACTGCCAGTTCAGTTAAATATTCCTTCAACACAGTTTAAATCAAATTAAATACTGTATTTTTTTTTTTAAAAAGTGCAGATAAAGGTACTTAAATTCTCTAATACATCCAGTTGAATATAACCAAGTTCTTAGCCGGCCAAAGCTGTGTTACAGTCAAGGGAGTAGTCAGCACTGTGACCACATGTTGGTGAATGTACCACTTACCCTTTACCCCAGGACACAAGTCACATAACTATTTGTCTGATTATATGATGTGATGTCCACATTGCATTTGGATGGTGTGTTTCTTTCCTGATGCAACATATCCCTCTATGTGCCTTGTCAATGCAGGTGTTGTTATGGCTGTGCCAGCAGTTTCTGGTATGTGTTCTTACTGTGTGAATTAATGATCACAGAAAAGGGGTAAAAAGCCTTGGAAAATGTTAACAGTAATCAAATGAATCCAAGTCAAACCAGTCCAGAAAATGGAGGATTTACTGACAAGTAATTAAAACATGAAAAAATGCACATAAACGCTACCAGATACTGTGTTTTCGTAGCCACTTCATCAGATGTGAAACACAATCCACAGAAAAAATACCCTCTTTATAACCCTACCTATCAACCAATTAAAAATAAATTGGTTAATTAGTTGCCTTAGCACATTTTTAAGCAAAATTAAATACAATAATACAAGAATGCATAATAAACGATATTTGAAATGTATGTAATCATAATATTCAGTGACACATTGAAAAAGGTTAATAAACGAAACAGCTTCATAATACTTTAAAATGTCAACATTGAACTGGTTAAAAATCATTAGATGTATTCTCAATGGAAACTCCAGTCACTCATGAACTACCTGCAAGCGCTATCTAGTGGACAGACTACTGTGTAACCTTCACCACTACATTATTCTTGGTATAAAATGCAAATAAAAAATACAAATGAAAAAAACTATGTTGAGGTGTATGTGTAAAATGTAAATTTATAAATCTTCAAACACTTAATATTATCCCAAGTCATATGTCAAATGTAAAGAAAATATGTACAACTTAAAAGGCAAATTAGGAAACAAATGTAATCTATAACCTTGCTACTCTCAGTTTACACACTGGGAATAGAGACACATTTTCATTTAAACTAGGGGATTTGTTTGCTTCAAGAACAAGCTACCAATAAAACTCTCTGTACTCGTCTCCCATAGACTGCCCCTAATATCCACACAGATGTCTTCCAATACAAAACATTTAAATTTTGCATTTGGGCAATCTAGGTTGTGTCGGTACAAAGCATTCCTGATGTTTTTGTTCTTGATGTTGTTAACGTGTTCATATATTCTTTGTTTCAGCTTTCTTTCCATTTTACTGACATAGAAAGCCATACAGTGAACACAGTTAGCCATATACACCACCCCTTTAGAATCACAAGTGTGGTATGTTTTATTAGTTATGTGCCTGGGTTCACAGAGCTATCCTGTCTAATGTAGCTACATTGGGAACATTTCCCACACTTGTATGTACTGAGTTTACCATGATTAATGGCTTTTTTCCAGGATGTTCCATGAGGTCTTTTAAACTATACCCTTTCCTGAATATACATTTAAATGGAACATGGGATAAATTCATTAAATCTGTCAAACTGGAAAACCTGTTCCATTCTTTCTCCAATATATTTTTGATGATGTGGGCATCCCCATTGAATTCTGTAATAAAGGAATGTTTATAGTAAGTACTTGGAACAGTATTCTCTGCCATCCCTGGGAAAATAAAAAGCTTGTTACCTAAAATGGAGGCAAACTTACTTCCCCACCCTTCCGTAACTTCTTGATGTATGTTGTTTATTAGTGAAATTGTGTAACCTCTCTCCTTGAACATATTGATAAGGAGCTGACATTATAGTTCAAAGTCATCATTGTCTGAGGTCATCCTGCTAATCTGAACAAACTGGCCCTTTACAATGCTCTTTTTTTCTGTGAGTGGATGGGCGCTTTGGAAGTGGAGAAAGGAAATACAGTATGTCTTTTTCTTAAATACCTCCAATTTAAATCTTCCATTGCTCTTTTCAGTAACCACATCTAAATATTACAATCTCGAGTGATCAATTTTGTGTGTAAATTTTAGAAAACTGGTGGTTTGCTTAATATAATTCAAAAACTCATGAAATCTTAATTCGATATCCACCCAGAAAAGCACTATATCATCAAGAAAGCATTTGTGCAATACCCAGGAGTTACTAAAAGATGAGTTAACAATGTATTTACATTCCCACATCATTAACACTAAGTTAGCATATATGGGGGCAGAGCTGGCCCCCATAGCAACATCATGGTTTGTTGGAAGAACTCTCCCTTGAAAAAAAACAAAATTATTTTTCAACACAATTTCCATTAGGTATAAACACACACGAAACTCGTTAAAGCTCAAATCTGTACACTCACTAATGGCTTCTTCAAACCATGTCAGTCCCACATTGTGGGGTATACAGTCAAATAAGTCAACAATGCCAATGGTTATAAATAACATATGGTCATGATATAAATCATTCTTAACACATCACAAAAAATCCCATGACTCTCTTAACATATTGACATCCCATCTTTGGACAGCCTTTAACTTTGCATCCATGTATTTGGCCAAGGGTGCAGTAACAGAACCATCCACCAAAGCTATCAGCCTAAGAGGTGGATCCATAAGGTTCTTATGCAACTTTGGTATACCAAATATTGATGGTACTCATGGCTTGTCATTGTATAATACAGTTTGTCTGTTTCCATCAATAAGACCCTCCAACAATAAATCTTCCAAAAATAAGTTTATACGTCTATTTATTTATTTATTTACATTTGTTGACCGGGAGTGTCCGACTGGACGTAGGTCCATTTTCAGTGGAGGCCTGGGGAGAAAAGCTCCACAGTTAAAATAAACAGACAGTAGTTACATTGGATTACATAGTGATTAACAATTTAACATAGCAATTAATTACAATAAGAAGTTCCTGCTTTATAATAAGTACTAGGCTTATGAGCATCTGAGCTTCTATAATCAAGGTAGTTAGTGGGGTGGAAAGAAAGGTAGTGGTTGGATGGGGTGGGTGATATTAGAGTGGGAGTTGCAAGGGCATAGTCAGCATGTTTTTAGGTGCGTTTTTAGTAAAGTTTTGAAATGGGTGCATGATGGTACAGAGGTAATTGTGGGTGGGAAGGAGTTCCATAATATGGCTATGGCGCAAGAGAATAGTGCTTCACCAGCAGACTTATTGGCTTTAGTGATCTGCAAGTGATATTTGTTGCTGGATCTTAGTGGTCTGGTGGTGCGATAGGGTTGGAGTAGATTCTGGAGGGATGGGATATTTAGTGTATGGTTTACTAGTTTGTGGGCGAATGATAGTTGATACCATTGAAGGAGGTGAGGGAGTTCAAGCCAGCCCAGTTCAGCAAGTGAGAGACAATGGCGGCTATGGTAGGATGCCCCTGTGGCGAATTTGGAGATTTTGTTGTAGCAGGTCTCTAGCTTGTTTAGATCGCATTGTGAATGTCAAATTTTAGTTTATTGTCTATTTCCACTCCTAGCAATTTGGTGTGTTCAGTTGGGTATATAGTGGTGTTGTCTTTTGCTGTGATGTTAAAGTGAGAGTTGTTTTGAGTATGTTTGGTGGGTTGGAAGATGAGTAGTTTAGTTTTGTTTGGGTTGAGTATTAATTGGGCATCGGATAACCGAGTTTCAACAGAGGAAAAGGCTTCCTGTGTGACTTTTTGCAGTTTAGGTAGGGACTGGGATGAGCAGATGATGGTTGAGTCATCTGCTTATTGTATGAGTGTGCCATATTTGGTGGCAGAAGCTAGATTAATGGTGAAAACAGAGAAGAGTAGGGGTCCAAGGATGGATTCTTGGGGAACCCCTATGGAGACAGGTAGTTGGGGAGATATGTCATTCTGCCATACAATGGATTGTTGGCGGTCAGACAGGTAACTCTGAAACCAGTTGGTGACTGATTGAGAGAAGGATAGGTTATTGAGGGTAGATGAGTTGTTTGCGTGGGACCATGTCAAATGCTTTAGATAGGTCTAGGAAAGTAGCAGAGGAGAGATAGCCATTGTTTTTATGCTGAAGGATAGTGTTAGTAAAGGAGAGTAAGGCAGTGGTGGTGCTATGGTTTGGTCGGAAACCATGCTGAGTATTGGAAAGGAGGTTGTTAGTAAGGAGGTAGTCTGAGACCTGAGAGTGTATGCATTTCTCTAGTATTTTGGAGAATGGAGAGAGAATATCTATGGGGTGGTAATTGGTTAGTTCTGTGGAGGGGCCGCCTTTGTGGAGGGGAATTATATGTGATACTTTTCACAGTGTGGGAACATAACTTTCTGATAGAGATCGGTTAATCAAGATGGATACTGGGTAGGCCAGAGCATCAGCTGTGATTTGTAGGTATTCACTTGGGAGGTTGTCTGCTGCTAATTGGATGGGCTTAAGTTTAGGTAAGAGTTTTTTTATGTTGGAGGTAGGTACAGGAGAAAAAGAGAAGGCAGTGGGGAGACTACTAGTTGAAGGTGTGGGTTGGAGGGGAGGAAGGTTGTGTTGTTTAGCTAGTGATAGTATGGTTTGTGTGAAGTGTGTGTCGAATGAGGTAGAAATATTTTTGGAGGAGTGAGGGATGTTAGGAGGAGGGGTACTGACTTTACCTGGGTGGAGGATGGAGTTTATGGAAGACCAGAATTGTTTGGGGATGTGTTGGGAGAACTCTAGGCAGACTGGTACTATTGGAATTTGTCCTGTTTTATTAGCTTTTTAACTCTATTGCGTAGTTCTAGGAATTTCTGTCTAGTTGAGGGGGTTTTGGTTTTGTGCCAGTGCTCCCAGGCTTTATCGCTGTTTTTCATTTCTGACTTAGTGGTTTTCTGTAGCCATGGGGAGGGTTGTGCTTTTGTTCTGGAAAGTCTTATGGGGGCATGGTAATTAATGATGCACAGGAAAGTAGTATTAAAAAATTCAACAGCGTCATCAAGACTGAGGTACTTTAGGGGATGCCAGTTACATTCTTTGAGGGATGAGATGAATGTGAGTGGGTTAAAGTTTAGTTTTTTATGTATTTAACGGTAGATGACAGGTTTAGCTTGGTATAAGTATTTTTTGAGTAGGAATGTTGGGGAGCAATCACTGAGTTTATCTGATAAGCAGCCTGTTATATATGACTGGGGGCTCTTACTGACTAGTATCCAATCCAGGGTAGTGTGCTTGCTGGAGTTTTTATTTATCCTGGTTGGCGACTGGACAAGTTTGGTGAAGCCATGAAGGTTTATATGATGGGTTGGATTGTTTCCAGAACAGGATTGCCAGTCAATATTGAAATCACCTAAAATGACAGTTTCTTGGGGGAGATGGTGGGTAGACCAGCTGAGGAGGTTTTCTAGTGGAGGGATGTTTTGGCCAGGTGGGAAGTAGCATCCAATTATGTTGATGGTTTTGTTTTGGTTTACTTTGAGGTTGGTATATATTATTTCTTCATTGCTTATTTGTGGAGCTGATGATTTTAAGATCTGGATGTTTAGATGCTGTTTAAGTATTATAGCTACACTGCCTCCTTTCTTGTTTAGCCGGTCTACTCTTAGTATGCTGTAACCAGTAGGGAATATTTGCTCACTGGTAATGTGAGGTTTTAGCCAGGTTTCTGTCAGGATGACTATATCTGGGGACTGCAAGTCTATGGTGGCATGGAGTTCATGGACTTTGTTGGATATACTTCTAATATTTAGGCTTAGTAGAAGGAAGTCACTTGGCTTTCTATTGTCTGTGATATGGGAAAAGTTGTGGTTTCTAGTCTGATCATGAGGATTGGGGTTGGAGATGGTAGGGCCAGGGTTGGGGTGGATGTCTCCACTTAGGGCTAGTTTTGATATGCATGAGGTTATTAGTTTTCTCAGTTTTTGAATGTGTTTGTTTATTAGGGAAACTTTATGATTGTGCTCTGTGGGTAATAGATATGCTTTATGTTTGAGTAATATAGCTGGTAGAATATGCAGGGGTGCATAGGGATGGTTCTTGAGTTGGTGGGAGGGGAGCTGAGTGAGGGTGAGACATGAGTGGTGGTGTGAGTAGTAGTACAGTGGTAGTGATTGAGTGGGGGAATGACGGAGCTTTGGTAGGATGTAAGATATGCAAGGAGAGTGCATGCAGTGAGCATAGGTAAGGTATGCTTGCACATGTTGATGAGGTGTGATAGTAGTGGGAAAATGGAGGCGGTAGTGTTGGGTTAGCGCTGTGGTTGGCTACTGGAAAGATGGGAGGGGTCTGAGTGTAATAAAGGTAGGACCACTGGGGGTGGGAGGTAATTAGGGGGCAGGGTGGGGAGCGAAGCAGGTAGAGACCCTGTTAGTTGCTCTTATGAGGGGGCTGGAAACAATCAGGTAACAGAGTAAACTGATAAATGAACATATGATAGTGACAAAGGGTGGTTGTAGTTTTTAAAAATGGTGCCTGCCACAGGTAATATTTATTAACTTTGGGATTGGCTTAAGGTAATAAACAGGGAAGGGGGAGGGGGAGAACAAGGGTGTGAGCAGGCAGTTCTTTTGTACTGCTGCTAATGAGCCAAAGCAAAGACAAGTTTGTGTTTAAGAAACAATCACAATTGACCAAGGACTGTTCTGAAACTGTAAGTCATTTAAGTCATTTCTTAACCATTTCTCAGGTGGAAAAACTGGATAACCTTGTATCAATAGGCTACTGTGGTCTCAATTTAAATTAACAAACACACAGTATTGATCAGTTATGGTTATTATTTGCTAACAGAAGGGAATAAGAGAGAAAGTGGAAATGAGTGTGTGTGTGTGGGGGGGGGGGGGGGGCTGCTTAAAAGCCAAAGCACAGTGCTCTCCAGGGGAAAATGAATATTGGCACAAACAGGTAGACACATACTCAAAGTTATCTTTAGCTGTTTGCAGACAGTTCAGACCCAGACTGCGCTTTTCTTATAAGAATGATAAAGGTGGTACTACAGTTGAATATTTAAGAGTGGTGTTAGGTTTAAAGTTAACTTTAGCTGTTTGCAGACAGTTCAGATCCGGACTGCACTTTTCTTATAAGAATGATAAAGGTGGTACCGCAGTTGAATACTGAAGAGTGGTGTTAGGTTCAAAGTTAACTTTAGCTATTTGCAGCTGTTTAAAGATTTTGTTGACAAAAAGTGTCAGGATATATTTAACATGAATTGTAAGAAACTAGATAGGGATTAAAATCGAGTGCAGAGAAGGGCAAAGTTATCTATTGGCTATGTTGATTTGATTTATAGATACCCTGGTGTATTTATTCGGGTTGTTAATAATTTCCATCATCTTAGCCTCATAGGTAATTGAATTCATAAGGACAGTACTGCCACCCTTATCAGATTTCATAACTCGCAAATACCTGTTGTCCCTAATACATCTCAGTAAATCGTTTTCCACGCTTGAAAGGTTAGAAACAAATTTGTTAACAGATGTTCTTTCCTACTTTCATTCTCTACAAGTGATTCAAAGTTCTTAAGTTGGGGATGTAAGGGTGGGTTAAAAGTACTCTTCCTTTTCAATATTTCACTGCTTTCTTTTTCATTTTGAGATCCATAAAGGATCTTCAAGTTCATCTTCCTCAGAAATAACTTCAGATCGATAACTACCTTGCTGATGTCGGATTTACATTTAGGAATGAAGGTGAACCCCTTTGAAAATAAAGTAAAAAATGTTCTATCCAAATCTAAATCATTGTAATTGAAAATATTGTATTCTTCACATGAAAGTTTTGAGACCTGTACAGTTATTCCAAGTTTCCCATCAATCGAATGATCATTAGAATTTAGTATCTCACAAAGTTCCTCCCTCTCTCCATTATTCTGCCCCGGCCCCCCGGGGCCATAATAGGTCTGAGGGTAGTCCTTGCTTCTCAGTCTCTCTGACCTCCGGATGGGCTGCTGCACAAAATGATCCTAGGGGTGGGGCCTATTGTGTACTTGCTTGTCTGAAAAATCATCCTGATTACAATCCTCATTAGAATAACCATAATTAGTGACTTCATTGGGGGAGCCACTCATCCCCCTACCTACATCAAAAACCCTCCAATCTCTGTTAATATTAGGGCTCTTAGGTTTAGGATAACTTCACCCTTCTCTGTACTCGATTTGAATCCCTATCTAGTTTCTTACAATTCATGTTAAATATATCCTGACACTTTTTGTCAACAAAATCTTTAACTGAAAAGTATTTTGCCCTGTATTCATCCACAGAGAACAACAGATCATTGATAACTTTGTAATTAAACTCATCAATGTGCTGCAGGATGTTGTTCATTTGTCTCTCATTATTCCTAATAATGGCTCTAACAATGTCACACCCAGCTCTATCAAAAATGTCAATCAGTTCTCTAGAAAAATCAGTACCTTCATGAACATTGTTTGGGTATTTCCAAACCCCTAAGCCCTTCGGTACCACCCCAATGTTCAAACATTCCTTCAAATAAACATTATCTAACTGTAGTGTCCTGTATTTGAACACTAAAGTTTAAAAAAATCTAGTCTGTCTAAAAGCATGTCATTCGACGTATTGTTTGAACTATTAAAGTGTCCAAAGTTGTATTCACAATTTTTTAGCCAAATAGAAATATCTAAGTCACTAGTGTCATTGTAGTCAGCAGAAGAGCGGTCACCTGGAATTGTAGCATTCTCCTTGTTTGTACCATGCAAGTCACATTCTTCCATTGTTGCATTCTCATCCGGATGGTGATTTAGTATAGTAGTAGTGTTGTTGTATTCATTTTCTGTTGCTCCGTTTGTGTTATTATCACCCAAAGCAGCACAATTTAAAAACGTGTTGATTTTGTCCTTATCCATGTTCTTCTGGGCAAGTCCTGCCTCCTGGTTGCCAGGAATTGAAGCCGTTGATGCAAAAACAGAGCCTGATTGATTGGGAGATGTGAGAAGTTGTACCAACTGGGTAAGCTGGCCTATGAGGTCCCTGAATATTATGATTACATTCATTTTAAATATCTTTTATTATGCACTCTTGTATTTTTGTATTTGATTTTGCTTAGAAATTTGCTAAGGCAACTAATTAAGTAATTTATTTTTAATTGGTTGATAGGTAGGGTTATAAATAGGGTATTTTTTCTATGGATTGTTTTTCACATCTGTTGAAATGGTAACAAAAAAGCAGTTTCTGGTAGCGTTTATGTGCATTTTTTTCCTGTTTTAATTATTTGTTAATAAATCCTCCTTTTTCCGGATCGGCTTGACTTGGATTCATTTGATTACTGTGTGAATTATACTAATATCACAGCTGGAGGCAATGATTGCCCAAAAGCTGTAGTCCTTCAGGCAGCTGTTTCAACACAGCATGTGTATGTCATCTGTGATGTCCATCACTTAATTAAGGGGCAGGCATGGGCCTAGCAAACACCCCTGATGTACTGACCTGATCACTGGACCTGAGATATATGTCACATCACACATTTCAACATAGTGAGATGCCACATATGTCATACACTGGTATAACCATTTGGTGATATAGCTGTTTATGGCCATATGTGACAGGGTTGATTGAATATTAGCTTCTATATCACGTAGTTGAAAGATAAAAAGAACGTACACTCTTTTATCGAACACTGAAAGGCAAAACCACTAAATATCGAAGACACAGAACAGCGATTTTTTTCCCCATGGAAAACAATCACTGCGCCACAAAAAAAAAATCCAAACACAAAATAAAGTGGGAGGCTTTGCCCCCCACACCCCCCTACTTAAATATACCATCTCCGAGATCACACCACAGTGGAACAAATGGCAAAGTCCAGAAAACGGCCCAGTGAGTTTTTTCCCTAGGGAAAAATAATCGCTGTTCCGTGTTTTTGATATTTAGTAGCTTTGCCTTTCAGTGGTTGATAAAAGAGCGTTCACTCTTTTTACCTTTTGACTATATAATATAGACCCAAATATCATGGTGGGACTTTTTGTCAAATGCCTTCACCTGTTCAAGTTACATAAGATGATACTGTTGTCATCATGCATGCTCTCAATGACCTTTTTGAGGACATTTATCAGATTAATGAACCTGATGTAGCAGTAACAACTCACACAGGTCTGTTGCATATATCTGTAATATTACTAGTATAGATGTAGAAGAGATCCATGATGACATGTTGGTCTACCTCAGTTGAGGAAAGTCAGGATGTCTCTATACATGCATGTATCAGGTGCTGTCCCCCAACTCAGGTTGAAGCATGTTGATGTACAACATTAGATGGGAACATAGGCCATGTGAAGGATGTGATGAACAATGTTTTCCACTGTATCAGGAAGGTGTATGTGCAGGTTCTTGCCATAGGTGATCTGTGATGTTGTCACAGCCCAATGATTCCATGTGATAGGCCTGGAGGAAGGTAAGATAGTGTATACTGCCTATTGTGTCCTGGCCTAGGGTTTTGACACAATCACACATGCAAGTACCATTAAGAAACTCCACAAGCTGAGGATTAAACCTTATGTCAGGTGATGGGTAAACAACTGGCTCACTGATAGAACATATTGTGTGACAGTTAGTTAATCAACCTGTACCAGTAGACCTGTCCCCATTGCCCAAACCCAGGGATCTGTGCTTGGCCCTTCACTGTTTGAACTGTATTTCTTGACAGTTCAGGCTAAAGTATATGGCCTTTGGCTTACCAAGTTTGATGATTCTTGCATATTGTGTGCAATCATTGAGTCCAGCAATGGTGATAACATAGTACAGGAGGCACTAACACACACAACTGAATGGTGACAAAGTCGCATAATCTACAAATAAATGCAGAAATGTGTGTTTGCAATGCTGACTATCTAAAACGTGGAGTTCCATATTAATTACAGCATTGAAAACAGTCCTACTATACAGAAACCCAGTGATACAGGGAGTAGAACACATTTAGATAGCAATCTGAACTTTGATCACCAAGTGTCCACAGTGCTATTTAAAGCCTATGTCACATGCATCATAAGTTACACAATCATATTGAGATCTTAGGATTGTATGACAGCACTGTAGTCAAACCTCATTACAGCACTAATAGAGTATAATGCCCTCTTTATACATACCTAACCAAACACATGTAGCAGCTTGAGAGACCACAGGGCTTTCTCAAAAAGATAGCACAGGGCACACACCATGTCATGATGTATGTGGATAGATTAGAAGCCATGTCACTTTACACTTTATTATATAGGATGACATGGCTTCTGTCTGGCCTTGAGGTCAGTCTCTGACCCTGCCTTGGTGAGAGTACTGCATATCTAAAAATGTAATATAGCTGATGATATCAGCATTGTCTATTGAGGACAAGATGACAGTGTCCTACATGATAGTGTAAAATGCTCTCTGTAATGTCAAGCAACAGCTCATACACACAGTTAACTGCAGTGAGAATAGAACCCATCCCTGTCTTTGTATACATACTGCAAAACTATGTATTTAAGGCAAGCGCCACAGCTCAAGTCTGATTTGGAGTGTGTCAGACAACACTTTATAGCTGATGACATTAGCAGTGTCTGTTGAGGACAAGATGGCATGCTCTATGTAATGTCAGTCAATGGCTCCCACACACACACACACACACACACACACACACACACACACACACACATGCACACACACACACACACGCACACACACATGCACACACACGCACACACATGCACACACACACACACACACACACACACACACACACACACACACACACACACACACACACACACACACACACAGTTGACTGCAGTGTGAATTGAACCCCTACCTATCAAAGTACACAGACAACAGAACACAGTACTTCATGCAGGTCCCACAGCTCAAGTCTTAGTTATCCAGGACTGCAGGTGAACTTATAGTAGATGACATCAGTAGGCCATGTGGAGACAACAGATTGGGAGGCCAGTATGAAATAGATGTGTAGGAATGAGCAAGTATCGAAATACTGTCACTGCAATGCAGTGAAGAGGTAACTGTAGAGTGCACACATCTGCTGTGCTAGCCAGTCTGCTAACTAGACACACACACACACACACACACACACACACACACACACACACACACACACACACACACACACACTCGCGCATGTGCACACACACAGTGGACTGCAGTGAAAATATAATCCCTGCCTAAATACACAGACTATAAAACACAGTACTTAATGCAAGCACCACAACTCAAGTCTGATTTATACAGCAGTGCAGGTGAACTTATAGTACATGACATCAACTGGCCATGTGGGGGACAATGGGTGTGAGGCCTGCATAGGCACATGGCTTCATAGGTTCGTATGAGGTTGCTAGCCTTCTAGAACTAGTGTGTGTAGAAGCCTTGCTGTATATAAACACAATTAACCTTTTTGAGCATAGTCAGATGGCTGTTTTTAGCAGAGCATGTTTGTGAGCCATGTCAGCTCTCCCTGTCCATGGGAGACATTGGTGCTAGCTCAGAGATGACTGTACAATCACCCAACCAGTAGTCAGAGTTACGATTTAATAGGGTTATTGAGGAGCATTGCTTCACATGCCAAGGGAGCCTATTACAGCCTCTGGGGTAGCATCTATGTCCCTCATAGACAGGCCCAGTAGTTGCTGCATATGAAATAACTCTGCTAACAATGACCATCTAAATATGCTTAATAGGGGTACTTGTGTTTTTACACAGCTAGGTTCCTATTGCCTTATCTATAGTGATAATGCATGTACTCCTAAAACTTACCAATACAGTGTATGAGAGATGCAAGTATACAATGAATCTAGAATAAATGCTCTTTCTTTCAGGTAACAACAAACCAGATATCAAACAGGATATCAGCACACACACTTCACCTCCACAGCAAAACAAGTGCACAACACATAAGCCACATATGCAGAGTTACTAATTAGAAGTTTACCGAGAGAGCAGAGGAGACTCGCAAATGCAAACCCTCTGCACACATGACAGTCACAATGGAACCCACTACACATAAAAACAAATGTATCAGTGTCACATATTAACCTCTTAAGGCAAAACACCTCAAAACTAATATCTTGATCAATCATAGGCAAATTCATAGAGAGACCATAGATGTCCCCCTCACCAGATTGTAAAAGGAGAAAATCTCAGTCACCTACTTGTCAGGTGCCAGCATCCACAAAGTCACACATGCACTCAAGTCTCTCAGCAACAACCACCACAGTTACACCTCTGTCATACCCCATGTTGGATTAAATGACTTGAGATGTACCTCACTGGACTATATGAAGAGATATATGACTGTACTCTCAGATTATGTGTCCCAGACAGGTATGTCTGTAGCCCTAAGTTGCAATCTATCTTCACCCAGGATGATGCCTCAATACAAACAAAAGAATTGTTGACTTCATCAATTGGCTTAGCTACTGGTGTAACTCCAGGGGATCCAGCAGTTGTCAAGGTGGGATGATATGTTTGACAGACCATGTTGTTTTGACAGGGATGGTCTTCACCTGCCATCTCTTGCCTTCTGGTTACTGGCAATGTACTTGCCTCCCCAATAGTGACTTTTTAGGCAATACCATAAGAACAAAGTTCTTGATGTAAAAATATCTTCAAAAGACAAACTCAGGGTTATGCTGCTTAATGCTCAGAGTCTAAATCAGAAACTAAACTCAATGGAAGGACTTCTTACTTGGAAAGATATCGATATCTGTGCAGTGACAGAGACATGGTTTAGGAATGCGGAGAGTACTCCAGCCATGAAAGGCTATAATGCCTTTCACATGTTCAGGCCACAAAATGAATGTGAAAGAACCAAAGGAGGAGATATAGCCATCTTTAAAAACATTCAAGTACAGCTCAAGACTGTTAAGCAGTATGACTCTCTAGAGTTGCTCCAAGTTCAACTAACTGCAGGAAACCCCCCTCCACATCATTGTTAGCTACAGGTCCACCAACATGAACCATGAAAATTACACAATGCCTTCCTGGACCTACTTGACTTACTCATAATACAGCCAAACATCCTAGGCATGGATAACCTTAACTATCCTTCCACTGATTTGGCTACATATATGAGTTCAGCCATGCTAGCACTAAGGTTCCTGCACTTTGTAAACACGAATGCTCTGGAATAGTAGGTCTGCACCCCCACAAGGGGCTTGAATGTCCTTGACCTAGTACTCACCAACATGAGAGATTGCTGCACCACCCCATGCGTGAGACCCTCCCTGGTAAGGCCTGATCATAGATCAGTCACATTCAATGTAACAATCATACCTGAACCCTCTCAGGATCCAAAAAGTGGAAAAATCTCTACAAAGCAAATTATAGCCTCCTAAGTGATGGCATATATAATTTCAAACCTACTGCTGTAACTGACAGTAAAGACTCCCTTATGGAGGTGTACATGAATGCCCTGTATAAACACCTTTACAAGTATATAGATTTAACTGTACCAGAACAGATCAAAACTTGCTCACAAAAAACAAGCCACATTGATGGACATCTAGCATAAATAGATTATGTAACAAGAGAAAGAAACTGATGTCCAGAAATAAGAGGGAACAGTCTCAGCAGAAGAACACCCTCCATAACTTGAATAAGCAAATTAGGCATCTTGTAAAGTCCTCTACAGCTAATTATGAAACTAAATTAGCATCCATAGCTAATTCCTTACCTATGTCTATAATGTAAAAGGGAAGACCTGGCTTTGCACCAAATTCAGAGTGGACAGTACCACTCATACTGAACCTGAGGACATAGCCAACCTGTTAGCAAACAGGGTAAGCAAATATTTTTAAACCCCTCTCTCCACCGATCATACCCCACAGCATACTTGTCAATTGTTTTCTACCTATTATCTCAAAATAACAGGTTATAACAGCACTCGTTAATGCCAAAAACACAGCCTCTATGGAACTGGATAACATCCCAGGCTGCTTACTAAACAGTCTAAAGCAAGGGTTAGCAGAACCACTGGATATTCCCTTCTTTTTTTTTCAAACACCTTTAATGAATTATCACTTGTGACATAAGTAAGTTTACATTTAACTATATTTAACATAAACATTATACTTCACATGTATTGCTATATATCATATAACCTAAGCAAAATTGCATAAATTATTAAATTTCTGTTTTTTTTTTCCTTTTTTTTCCATTAACACAGTCTGAGTACTGGCTTTGTCCTGGCAGAAGTGAACACAGCAACTATAAAACCTTTTCACTGGAGGGATGCTCAACCGACTTGGGGAACTATAGATCCATAAGTCTGACCATCCTTGTTTGTAGGGATATGGACAGAATCATCTTGGATCTTATCAACAAAGACATTGGTGACCTGCAAACTTTTCACCTGACACAGTTTGGCTTCATCAAGGGCAGATCATGCCTGTTAAATCTAGTGGAATTCTTCAAGAGTGTCACCAAAGCCATGGATGAAGGGAAATCAGTACATGCTGCCTATCTCAACTTGGCCAAGGGCTTTGACACAACCCCCCCCCCCCCCACTGAGGCATTATTGTTGAACTCACCCAACTGGGGATTAACCCATACGTCTTTAGATGGGTAGCCAACTGGCTCACCAACAGAACACATACAATCATAGATGGAGATTCCACCTGTACCAGCAGACCAGTTACCTGTGGTGTTCCATGATGGTCTGTGATGGGCCCCCTACTATTTGGAATGCATTTCTCAGCAAGTCAGGTAAAAAAAGATGGCCTGTGGCTCAACAAGTTTGCTAACAACTGCAAACTGGGCACAATCATTGGATGCCCAAATGATGTCAACATACTACAAAATGTGCTTATATACATAAATTATTATTTCCAAAGCCACAGACTTAAACTTAACCCAAAATAATCCAATACTATCCCTTTCAGCAAAGGAGAAGTCCCTGCAAATTACAATATTAATAATACCCCTATGTTCTAACCCAATCGTGAGAGATTTGGGAAGGCAGATCAATGGCAACCTCACCTTTGATCATCATCTGTCCACAGTTTTAATGAAGGCCCTTTATGTTGCGCACCTCATAAGTGAGGGCATAGCATCCAAGACGTAGGATGTCATCACTCCACTGTACTCATCCAACTAATCAAACTAATAATAGAGTACAATGCTCCCTTTTCTATGTACCTCACCAGACACCTGCAGCAGCTGGAGAGACCTCAGAGGTTTCTCACTAAAAAAATCCAGGAACTTCCAACACATTGCCTACACAGACAGACTGAAGGCTCTGTCACTGTACTCTGTATCATATAGACTGCTAAGAGGCAACTTGTGGAAGGCCTACAGACTAATCTCAAACCCTGCCTTAATGGTATGCTGCACCTCCACAAATCACATGGGACAAGACACACTCGCTCTAGGAACCTTACCCTATCCTGCAAAATCAACAGGACATGCTGAAGAGACAGATATTTCTCCCAGAGATTGCCACTCCTATGGAACAAACTCGCAATTCACATGAAACTGAGCTCCTCAATGACCCTATTTAAGTCTAATTGAGACAACTGGATGGAAAATCATAGATTTACCCCAGAGGCTTCACCTCTGTCACTCTCAGACAGGGTCAACTAGTGCTGATCATGGATTTGCAAATATGGGCTACATATCTTGGTCTCTAAGGGAATAATGGTCCAACTTGGGTGGGCTTGACTAGGTCGTAGGGCCATTAGCCAAGTAACCTCCTATGAACTTATGAACCTAGGGCCATTATGGTAGTAGCCTTGTATTAACTATGAAGCTATGAATCTATGCAGGCCTTCCAACATCTTGTCTCACTCATGGGCTGCTGATGTCATGTACTATAAGTTCATCTGCAGTCTTGCAAAAATCAGACTTGTGCCAGGGCACTTGCATTACTTACTGTGCTCTGTAGCCTGTGTACTCAGATAGGGATTCTACTCTCACTGCAGTTAACTATGTGTGCATGTGTGCTCTTGCTTGACATTAAAGAGTGTCTTCTAGTGAAACAGGTGGGACACTGTTAATACCATATTCTCAACAACAGACACAACAGACAGTACTGCTGTCATCAGCTATATCAGATGTTTGGATATGCAGTCATTCCCACCAGGGCATGGTCAGACAATGGTCTGGAGGCCAGGCAGATATCACCTCATCCTAAAGCAGACAAATGACAGTGATATGGCTTTTAATCTATTCACATACATCATGGCATGTTTGATTACCCTCCACTGGGCCAGTAATCAAGGAGTCTCAATCCTCACCACTGGCAACTTTGAGGAGATGTTCACTGACAGGATGACAGGTACACACACAGTATTTCCAGCTGCAACTTTCTGCATCAAGTGCTATTTCCCTTAAGAGCACACAGAGGCCACAATCAGTCTGGGGTTGGTTTCTCCCTCTTTCTCCACATCACCAAGAAGACTCCACACTGGCACAACTATAGAGTTGACATCTCAGCTGAGTGACCATGCAAGACCTCCAGCACCATCTCAGTCCAACCAGTGCTGTGTGTCCCTGCCCAAGTAACTAACACACACATTCTTTGATGTTTGATTTATACACACACATATCTGGGAAAGACTGGCACAGGTTTACTAGCTATGCCCCCTTCTGCCTATACTATAAGGTAGTTTTCATTGCCAGCAGTCACTCTTTAACAGCTACTTTAAGGCCCTTAACAAAGGGTGACCGATTTTACTGTGCAATATTAATATTAATGCAAATGGTAGTTTATAAGGATATTAGGAGTGGTCCACAAAGTGTCACCAAATCTTTGCTATATTCCTGACTATATCTAAAATAATTATACTATTCCTTAGTAACTTACTTATTACAGAGCAAGGTTGATGTGGTAAATGTTTTTTATTGTTGTTGTTGTTGTCAAAACAGAATGCAGAATGCCCTGTCTCACTCAGAGACTCAAAAAAGTATCTAAAATATTAGTGCTGAGACAGCTTGCAGAATGACATAATTTCTGGTCATCTGACTTCTAGTTCTCATGCAAACCCCCATTGCTGAAGCTGGCAATGTTTAGCATATACCTGTAAAAATATATAGACAATGGCTTTTGCTCAGATCTTTGGCAGATTCTGGAAGTCATAAAACAATTGCATTCCTTCATGCTTCAAAAGTAGCAATTTGTTCACTCCAAGGACAATACAGAAATCTTCCTAGTACAGACTTTGCATCTCTAGCTGCATTGAAACCTGTCAGATACTCTCATTTATGCCCTAGCCTATAAAGTAATTTAATTTCACATATTGTTCTAAAGTTTGCTGGACTGAGGTTAAGCTCCTGTATTCCAGTTTCCACTGTTAGAATATACATTTAAACAGTTACAATAGTGCATGCACATTTCTGTTCTCTTTCAATAGGGCACACTGTGGATACATTTTATTCAACACAAACCTCTATACAAAACAGTTTAATATACATATGACATACATTTGTAACACAAGCATCTTATATGACATACAGTTCTAATACATTTGTAACACAAGTATCTTGTATAAATTAGTTTGATATTCACAAATGACATATAATTATTTTCAAAATTCCAGCTAGCTGGGCTGGCAGTATCTCCTCTTGTCACACTTCTTCCCATCTCTGAAGACTCAAGCTAGTTTTTCAAGTGACCCTTGAGAAACACTGTTTAAGAGGAATGAGCCTATCTGGGAATATATTACACCATATCCTGTCTTGAGATCCCAGCTGCCTTTGCATTCCTGACTCCAGTAGAGTGCTGCACTGTCATATCATAGGCTTCACCATAGTAACTTGGGATTTTGCTGGCTGGCTCCCTGTAGTCATAGATTTCCCTCAGACTCCTCCTGCCTTCTACTGCAAATAATTAGCACCAGGGCCTCCCTTACATGATAAGGGTTCATCATGTTAACATGGTACACTTTGTGCCCTTGTCTCCTGCCAAGCAGTTCTACCATGTAGTTAACATCACTGACCTTCCTTCCCATTTTGAATGCTCCCTCCCTAGCTGACTACAGCTTGTTGTGTCTGACAGGAATGAAAACTATAACCTGCTGGCCCACAGCATTCTCTCTGGCTTTAGCATTCCTGTCATACCAGATCTTTTTCTTTTGTTGGGTTTCTGCCAGGTTCCCCTGTGCCAAGCCCATGAATTTCCTGAGCCTTGTCCCGAGGTTTAGGACATATGCCACAACAGACTCCTTGTGAGACTCACACTCTCCCTCTCACTCATCGTAAATCAAATATAGAGGTCCCCCAATCCTATGCCCATACAGCAACTCAAAGGGTGAAAAACATGTGGATTCCTGGTGCCCCTATCTGTAAACAAACAACAGATGGGACAACTATTTGTCCCACACCCTCTTAAACTGGTCTGCAAATGCCTGTAGCATGGCCTTTAGTGCAGAGTTTAACCTCACAACCAGATAATTAGTCTGGGGGTGGTAGGGGGTGGTCTTTAGGTGCTTCACCCAAAAGTGCTTCCACAGACAAGCCAGCAGGTCTGACACGAAATTGACACCTCTGTTAGTCAATATTTATTTTCTGAAACCTCCCTTGCTGAAAATCTCTAACAAAACATTTGCACCTTTTCTGCCTTAATGGAGGACAGGGCCACCACTTCAGGGTATATAGTAGTGTAATCTACTACTACTAGTATATACTTCTTCCCTGTGGAATGTGGGGTACTCAGAGGCCCCACAATATCCATAGCTACCCTCTGAAACATCCCCTCAATCACAGCAAAGACATCAAAGGAGCTTTGACCGTGTCTCCTGCCTTGCCTACTTTTTGGCACTGCTCACAGGTCCTGCAGTACCCTGTTACATCCCTGGAAATCCAAGGCCAATAAAGGTTCTGCATAATACATCTCTTGGTACACTTTATTCCCATACAACCTGCAGAGGGAATGTTATGGACTATGACTAGAAGTGCCAGATGGTATGTTCTGGGCACTGCCAACTGTTGTATCCTCTCACCCACTAGCCCTCCCTCAGGGGTCAACTCTCTATACAATAACTGTATGTCCCAGTAGGAAGTCTGGTATCCTCTGACAGCAGTGCCTCACTGTCAGCCTGGGTACTACTACTCACCTCTGCCCTTGCAGTCACTCTGTCCAAGGTAACATCAGTATCCACTGGCAGCTGTGGCTCACCTTCAGTGTCACTGTTACAGGTAGCTCCCCCACTGAAGTAGCCACCTCATCAGTTCTGGGTTCAAGTGTATGGCCTGTCTTGGCCCACCCAGGCTACCAGACCAACATGCTTGTCTCCATGCCACTGCATGCACACAAGGTACTGCATTATCAAAATCATTCAGTATCAGGACATCTGCAGGGATCTCCTTGAACACATCTACTTGCTTCCTTTTCCACCCTCCTAGTCAAGGTGAACCCTAGCCAAAGGTATTTATAATGGGGTCCCTCCTAAAGCACTGACTGGATTCGACTGCCTAAGCAAGGATTGCTCCTCTTTAACCACAGCAGGCTTCACAATGATTAGGTCAGAGGCTGTGTATCTCTTAGTAGTGGCCTGTTTCTTATCTACTAAAATAGGATATAACCTCTTGTGGTAGTTTGGTACCCTTGTTGTCTCCAGACAACTTACCACTGGCATTCTGTCATTCCCAATTGCTGACTCCTACACCTTTTTCCCACCTTGTCTCCATGGGCATCTATATGCTACATGGCCCCACTGGTTACGTTTAGTACATTTAATCCTTGATCCTGGCCATGTACCTGAATTAGTAGCTTCCTCTGCTGCTGGCATACTCTGTTGGGGCAGTTTAGGTTGCCCACCATGGGTTCCCTTATACCCATGTCCAGCACTGTGTATCCATTTCCTGTGCAGTGATGCCCTGCTTGCTAGGTATAGGTCTCCCTTTTCCCCCAACTTATCTGTGGTGTTGCTTTCTCTATCTGCCAACCAGATTCTTATTTTCTTAGAAAAAGTGCTAAGGGCTTGTTCCTTCACCAAAACCTCTGCCAGCCCTTTGAAAGTAGTGACCTAACACCCACTCAACTACCTATGAAAATAAGTGCTCAACTCAGCAACATAATCACGTACACTTTCATCTGCCTTGCATCTATGCTCACAAAACTTTTTTTCTATAAGCTTCAGGTGTTAACTTAAAACATTGTAATAAACAATTTTTAACTGTATTATAATTTAAGCAAACAGTATCAGACAATTTAGAAACAGCAGTTACAGCTTTACCATGGATTAAGGGTGTCAAAAACTATACTCAGAGCCCTTAGTCAACATTATACTGTTTACATACCCTTTCAAACATATGAATAAAACTATAAAAATTATCACCCTCTGTAAATTGTGGAAGAAATCTACTGACCTTTATTCCTTCTGGGGTTCAAGCACTCCCTCCCCATTACCTTCATGACCCTGGTGAAGAGTCAGCATCTCCTTTTTATGTTGCCTCTGCCTCTCACTTTCTTCAGCCTCCAAATGTCTCAGGCACTCTTTTTCTTTAGCCTCCAAATGCAGAAATTTCTCATTTTCTTCAGCCTCCCGATGCCACATTCTCTCTGATGATTCTATTTCCAAATAGTTTGGCCTCTAATTCAAGTCTCTTTAATTCCAGATGGATTATTAAGTCCTTTGAGGAAAAGTTGAACTGTCCATTTTCTGAGAGATGTACATTCGCAAGGCCAGTCTGGCTGTCTTCCTGGTTGCTGGTCTGTGATGCAGCTGTGACTAAGGCTGTAATAATTTCCACTTTAGTCAGGTTGGCATGCAGCTGTCCTTTGGCTTGGCACATCTCAGCCAACTGGCGCCTTGTCAGCTTTCCATACTCCTCTGCTGACATCCTTGCCTGCTCTCCCTGACTAACAAAAAAAAACTATTGTGATATGAAGCTCTGAATGTTTACCATGTGTCTGCTTGAGAGTACAAACACCTTCTTTATTGACCACTGTTACAGGCTACAGGAGTTCAATATCCACACCACTGAATTCCAGTATGTCATGTGGTGATCCCACTACTGCCAACCAAATGTGATGACCCTCCACTCAACCAGTAATCAAGGAGCCTCAATCCTCACCACTGACAACAGTGGGGGGACATTCACTGAGAGGATGACTTGTACATACACAGTATTTTCAGATGCAGCTCCCTGCATCAAGTGTTATTTCCCTTAAGAGCACACAGAGACTACAGTCGATCCAGGGTTGGTTTCTCCATCTTCTCCAGATCCCCAATAAGACTCCATACTGGAACAGCTATAGAGTTGAGATTGCAGCTGAGCAATCAAGCCAAGACCTCCAGCACTCCCTCTGCTCAACCAGTACTTTGTATCCCTGCCCAAGTAGTTGACAGTTTGATGTTTTATTTACACATACACACACACACACACACATGGGATAGGCTGGCACAGGTTTACTAGCTATGCCTCCTTCTGCGCAGACTATAAGGTAGTTCCCACTGCCACCAGTCAATCTTCAACAGCTACGTTCAGGCCCTTAACAAAGGGTGAGCAATTTTGCTGTGTAATATTAATATTAATACAAATGACAGTTTGATCAAGAGCAAGGCTATGAGTGGCCCCACAGTGTTACCAAATAAATATGCAAGTAGTCTCATAGGTTCATAGGTTCATACGTATGTACTAGGTTAATGGCTCTGGAGCCTTTACAAGCCTAGCCCATAGGATTACCCTGGCATCGTGCCACCTGACCTTAGTTCCCAGTGCCTCTGTTGAGTAGAGCCACTGGAGTGATCCCTGGGGTGAACTTTCTATTTCCCATCCACTCATCAAGATTTCTCCTGAAGAGGGCCAGTGAGGTGCTTTTTTGACATGTATGGGAAGTGTATTCTATAACATGGGCAGTCTCTGGGTTATGGACCTGTCCCCCCAGCATGTTCTGTTGATTGTGGTAATGAGGTTGAGGTCTCTGAAGCATGTGGTGCTGAGGGATTGGGATTTCTTTAGATGTAACCTTTCTAACAGAGCTGGGTCAGACATGGCTTTATAAGTCAAGCAGAGATCACTTCTAAGTAGGCAATATGAGACAGAGAATAGTTGGAGTTTTTGAGTCTGTCCATACAGGACAAGTGTTTAAGGACTTGGTGAGCTACTTTTGCGACCTCTCCAGTTGTTGCAGGTGTCTAGTGAAGTACATGCCAAATGAGGCATTGAACTCGATGACTGGCCTAATGAGGGAAAAGTAGAGGGAGACAATGACCTCTTTCTTCCTGGATGCAAAACCCTTAGTAATGAGATATGCCACATAGAAGGACTTTCTGACCATAGTGGCAATGTGGTGTTCAAAAGAGAAGCTGCTGTCAACCAGTGTTCCCAGATCTCTTATAACTCCTTCTGTGTTCAGTGGACTACCATTGATGTGGTAATTCATGGGAACTGGGTTTTTCCCAAAGGGGATGACGACACATTTTTTGGCATTGAGCTTAATGCCATGGTTCTGACACCAGCTGCTGGTCACAGAGAGGCCTTTCTGTAGGATGTCAACATCACTTGGGGAGTTAATAATGGCTCCCAACTTGCAATCATCTATGAACTTTGTCAGCCAGAGTCCCTTTGTGTTTGCCTGGACTTCAGAAAATTAGATACCAAACAGGAGAGGACTCAGGACCGATCCCTGTTGGGCTCCACTTGTGACTGGTCAGCAGTCTGACTTGGAGTCAGCTTCTTACACACTGTGGGGTCTATCTGTGAGCCAATTTGCAACCCACCTAGTGATACAGGGGTTGATGCCTATCTTAGTGAGTTTTTCCATAATTCCTGAATGGGGAATGGTATCAAAGGCCTTGGCCAGATCAAGGTAGGCTGTATGAACCACCGTGCCTTCATCCACAGCTCTGGTGACTGACTCAAAGAAGTTGATCAAGTTGAGCAGGCATCATCTATCCTTCACAAAACCAAACTGTGTGGGATCCAGAGTTTAGAGATTCCCTATATCCTTGTTTATTAGGTCCATGATGATGCATTCCATAGCTTTGCATATCAGACTTGTCAAGCTAATGGGGTGATAGTTCTCAGGGTCTGTAGTCGCTCCTCCTTTGTGGAGAGTGGTGACTATAGCAGTGCGCCATTCATTAGGGACAAAGCCTGAGGTGAGGCTGTGACTGAACAGGGCACACAGGTGATGTGCCAGTTCACTTTGTAGTTCATGTAGAACACAGTCAGGGATATTGTCAGGTCCCATAGAAGCTGTGTTCTTGGCCTTGAACAGTGCTGTTTTAAACTGTGCAGCAGTAATACTGGGTGCCTGGTAATCTACTGGTATTGTGATTGGTTCTTTGAGAGTGAGAAGTGTAAAGTTGGTACTGAATCTGTCAGTCAGTATATTGACAATATCTGTTGGCTCGGTATTGGAGGTACCATTGTGCAGTAGCTCAGAGAAAATCTGGATATTGCCATGGAGATTCTTTACATAACTATAGAAGACCTCTCAGAACTTAAATATCTCTACACAGATCAGCCACAATGAAATGTTTCAATATATTTAATATAAATAATAAAAGAAGAAGACAATACTAAATATGTATTTACAGTGACATCAGAGTTCAAAACCACAGGAAATAGTTAAAACAATATTGCATGACAGTCTCAAATAAATAAAGAAAAATATCTAAACTAAGCTTCGCTATATACATGACTATATCTAAGAGAATTAAACTATTCCCTAGTAACTTACTATAGAGTGAGGCAGATGTGGTGAATGTTTTTCCATGTTGTTGTCAATTCCAAGACAAAATGCAGAATGCCCTGTCTCACTTTGACACTTCTCAAAAATAATATCTAAAATATTACTGCTGAGATAAGTTGCAGAATGACATCATTTCTGGTCATATGACTTCTAGTTCTCATGCAAACCCCCATTGCTGAAGCTGGCAGTAAAAATATACAGACAAGCCCCCAGATTTAATAAACTCCATGTAGAAATAGTGTAAGTCCTACATGGAGTGTACTGTGGCTGTGTCTGCAGTTCCCCCTCACCAGCGAGCCTTGCATATTAATGAATGTGATCTACTGAGAGAGAGAGCTGTGTAATACAGTCCAGAATCAGTATAGGGGGTGTCTTACAATGTCCGCAGATGAGTAACACACTCTCTGTACTGTTAAAGTGCTGGATGGCACTTAAATAATAAAGTGAAACGTATTTAACTATTTTGTGTGTGTGTGTGTGTGTATATATATGTGTGTGTGTGTGTGTGTGTGTGTGTGTGTGTGTGTGTGTGTGTGTGTGTGTGTGTGTGTGTTTCTGCTGTGTGGCACTTAGCAATAGACACATGCCAGATATCTAAAAATAGAAAGCGGATGCATTTAATTAGCTAGGAAAGGTCACATTTAAGCATAGCTAAGCGGGTTTATGCAGTGCGGTGCAGTGCTCAGCTGTGCTTAAATGTAAGTGAGAGCTATATAGAAATGTATAACTCAAATCACCATGTTCTTGGTAGCTGAATGGCTAGAGTCACAGCCTCATGTACAGTAGGTCCATGGCTCGAATACAGGCTATTCAGGCTTTTACATGTGATAAGGAAATGTTATAATTTTTTTTATCATGTATGCATTGACATTTGTTAACCGGGTTAGCCAAGCTGGACCAGAAGACCATTTTCATTGGAGACCCGAGGATAATAGCCCCCATTTACACACAAGTGTCCAATACATGGGAGTTACACTCCAAGATAATGTAGTGAAATGCATATGTTTAGGAGATATAAAGTAACACAGATACATATAATAATAAAGTATCCTTAATGAACAATTAGTTTCTATAATTTTTTTTTGAAAAACTCTGATTTGCCCATAGCTAAGCTGTGCTAAGATTGCTAAGCATTGCTAAGCCAAGTCAAGAAATGCTTAAACAGGTCCTGTTTCAGAAGTACTTAGCAAAGTGCAGCTCTGCTTAGCTGGTTTGGGCACTGCTAAACAATCCCAGTTTAAGCAGTCCTCAGCTCAACTAAGTGGGTTTGCACACCACTAAGCATTGCTAAGCATTCCCTATCTAAGCACTGCTCAGCTGAGCTCATCGGGTTTGTGCAGTGCTAAGCGGAGCTGAGCATTTTTAAAAATGGGCAATGGTGGCAAAGAGTGGGAAAACAGACTTATTTAAGTGCAGTTAGTGGGAATACAGCCAGAATCTACTGAATCACTGCAGGAGCTATGGCTGGAGTTGGAGAGGGTGCACGCTTCTGGGTGCAGAGCTTGGCATTTTGGAGTCCAGGGTCATGGCTGGGATCCTTGTGAAAGACCATGGTGACTGACTGCTGCAGGGCAAGTACCAGGGCTCTGAATACAAATCAGAGGCCTGGGACTGGCTGGCATGTAACCTCACTACTGCAACTGGCATCCTCTGCACTGGTGAGCATGTGCATCATCATTATGATGGTCTAAAGTGTAAGAAGGGGGGCTCTTGGCCCAATGGATCCAAGATGCTCGGAACCACAATGCCCCAGAAGTTTGTAAGTAATGGAACCATTGATTTACCAAATTCTAGTATGAATATCTGATAGACAGGTATGCATAATGGTGTGTTTTCCCCCCACAGCTGCAGAGGAGAGGGCTTGCAACCTGAAGGCCCATGCAGGGTGCCTGGCCAGGATATGCGAAGAGTGTGGTGAGTATAGATATATCTTGCAACATATAGTAATCTAATTAAGAAAGAGTACAGTAGTAACCGCCAGTAGGTATATTCTATTGTGAGAGTACAGCAATGAATGTGTTCATAGACCTGGACTGATATAAGTGAGTATTGTCAGGTACAGTTCAATATAGATGAAAGCATGAAACACACTAATGTTAAGGAAAGAAAGTTAATACTGCATTAATAATGTTTGGGAATAACATGTGTATACTGCATTAATAATACATGCTCTGGTAATAAAGTACACTAGCATTGAAAATGTGAATGGAATAAATTAACTGCATTCCTAATCTACAGAAAATACAGTACAACTGCAGTCAGAATTGTGAAGAAATAAAGGTAATACTGCATACATTGTGGAATAACAGCTGTCTTCCAATGCTTGCATTATTTAAAGTGTAGAACAATCAGATGTATACCAATCACTGTGTCATGTCACCCTCAATACATCTGTGTTCTGACAAATGTTGTGTGTATTCTGGGCTGTTGTTCAAGAAACTGAATATTACAGGTGCTGTGAAGTAAACATGGGTATAACACCATGAAGTGAATGAAGGCTGATCAATAAAGAACTGTTATGCTAAAGTATAGATGTGGAGCTGTACTACAAGATGTAATGCAATATGATATTTGTTCTGCACTAAGAGCTAAACCTAGAGTAGTACTGTCTAAGGTATTATAGTGTGTTTCTCCCAGGACTGTCTTGTGTTAACCTTTGCATTTCAGCTATATGCATTCCTGAATGTAGGTACGCTGATGCAGGGAATTATGAAACTGTAATAGCTGTAGACTGCAAATATACCATCTGCAAATGTACATGGGTCAGTTAGGCAACCCAGCACCCCGATATAATCTGTACAGATCACCATTATTCCCATCCACTAGGGGTTAATTGTGTACACCTGCATTCTAAGTATTAATACACAGTTCACCTACAATCTCTGCCATGCATGAATCTCATGCATGTATGTGCAACTGTCACTGCAGTCTTGTGTGACACTTTACCTATATTACCAGGTCAGGCGTTCTCACTAGGTGAGCTTTAGGTACATATCACTCAAACAACACACAGAAGTGGCCCGGTAGCTCAGTGTGATAAGCAATGTATGTATATGTTGTTCATTTTGCCACACACAAACTGGGGTTTGAATCCAGGGACAGGTCCTAAGATATATTTATGGTAATAGACAAGCAGTACTGGCTATTTATAGAAACAGTTATGTGTTGTTAATAGATAGTCTCCCCATAGGAGTTACAGGTAAATAAATATCTGTAGTAGCTGTATAAAGGATATACTAATGTCTGTGTCCAGATGTACTAGTGCATAAACAGCATTGCTCAGCAAGGTGATTAGACTCCATTAAATAAAATGATATGAAGTGCACTACTATTCTAAGTTAATAAGATAAATTAAATGGTCTGTTGTTGGTACGGTTGTATGTCTGGTGCATCTGTGAATGTCTGCTGATAGCCTAACCCCATGCCTGCCAATGACGGAAGGATAAGTGTAAACTCTCTATACTGTGCACAATACATGTCTCTCAAATGTCATACTGTCATGGATTGTGATCACTGCTGCCAAAAACCTTGGACACAGATATAAACCCAATTGAAGCATGCCAGTAGCACACTCACACATCAGTGCAGTGTACACCTTGGTAGTCATATATGTTCCCCTGACATCCTCTGTAGTTCTGTACCTGTAGGTGTTACATCTTGGCCCATCCCATACCATCCAGATAGCTTGAGAGGTATGTACATGCTACAGAAGCTATAGGGTACTTGTAGCATAAATTAAGGGCAGACCAGTAGAGTATTGAGCAGTAATGTTGTGAAAAATATAGCCTATATAGTTGGTAATGGAATGTCTTTCTCTCCCCCACCCCTTATGTGCATCACAAAATATTATTCATATACTATGGGTATGGTTCCATTTTCACATATATTGTTCTCAAAACCTAATGTTGGGCCTTGTGTTGTATTATTGGTTATATATTACAATGGTTGCATGCTAACATACCTTGTTGAAATTCCAACGTTGCTGGCCTTTTGCCATAACTATTACTGGCATGCTGTTACAATAATGATTGCTATTCCATTTATGCCTGTGTTTTGTATGCTATGCAATTCTATTGTTCTCGGTTAATTGGGACACCCATACATGCTGTTATAACTAACATTAAAATGTTCTATTCATGACTAGCGTATACACTTTGACAAACCTCAACATCATAGCATGATTGGGCAGGCTGGTTCCAGTGGATCCGCCTATCCCACCTCATCTGGCTGTGGCACTGGGTCCCAGCACAACTGGGACCCAACCTGGAGCTGCCCCCTCCGGCTGGTCCTGCACCACCAATGGGAGAAACCGCCTTAGGAGATGGGGCCCATCCCATCCTGTACCTAGGCATGGAGAGGTACTGGTCACTTGGCAACAGTTTCCAGGCATGGTGTGCGAGGTTATCCAGTGTGATTTGGATGACTGACTGCACCATATTAAGGGCAGACTGGTGCATGCAGAGGGGCAGGCTGGCCCCAGCATGCAGCCCCCGGCACAGCCACCTTTGGGGCCATGAAGGAGCAGTGTTGACTGCCCATGGGTGGGAAGCTCAGTCCCACTTTTGCAATCTGGGGGCAGTTGTTCCTTCGATTCCCAAACACCCTCCCCATCCAAGGTGTTTACACCCTCATGTATCATATACTGCCCCTGTCTGCTGACTTCTCTGTCTGCAAATGCAACCTCTCCTACCCAATTTACCTCCCCAAATGTACCTACAACCCTTCCCCAACATTCCACTCTCTCTCCTTAAAAATGGGTATCTGTCCTGCAGAAAAAAAATCACCCCATATATAGCTCTCCATTTTGACCCCACATACAATGCCATCAATCAATCATCCCAGCAATTAATCAATAACGTTATGTTACCCATACCCCTCCCTGTGGGATGTGAGGATCCAAATTCCAAATTGTCCACAACACGCACAGCTGTTGCTGTATAATAAATGGAGAGCCATGGTCCTTTCCTACATGCCTCATGCACATCCCTACCTGTCTTTCATATTGTTTTCCCCCATGCTTGCCCCATTTAACCCCTTTCTTATCACCCCTTTTTTCTTTTCATTTTTGGAAATAGCATGAGTTTAACCAGGACCAAGTGCTGCTTAGCATCGTGTTGTGAAAACCCACTTAAAACTGCTTAAAACTACATCAGTCAGCTTCTGTCTGTCTGACACTGTCTTGCGCATCAGTAAAATTATCTCCCTGGCAAGTCCCAAACCCAGGACCCTGCCAGCTATGATATAGTGCATTAGCCCACTAGACCACTTAGTTATAAAGACTAATAGGTGTTTCTTAGTTATAAAGATTAATAGGTGTTTCCATAAACTTATCCTGTTTATCAGTGATGGACAGCTGAAAAATATTCAGACACTGCCAACTTTCAAACCCAGGACTCTTTCAATAGCAGCCCGCTGCATTAGCTCACTAAGCCACTCCACTTTGAAGAGTGATAGCTGTTTCAATAAACAAATCCTTCTTGCCAGTGACACACTGCTTGTACATATAATGGGACAAATGACAATGTACTTGTGACTGTGATACAGACACTAAACCAGTACACAGACAAATAATTTTGATGGATGTACATGCAGCCTATGATATCAGGTAGAGATGACAACTGCAGACTGTTGCAGAATGTCTACAGTTGTGCCATCTACATTTGGCACACTTGTCACACAACGCATGCCATGTGCTGATCTACTGGCAAGTCCGTACACACTGACATTATGAAACATGACAGACAGTTCAGTGTCACATGTCATACATATCCAATCACACATGCTCATGCCAATCCTGTGTAACAGACTGTGTGCATGCACATGTCTTGCAAATACACATGCTAGAGTATTGACTCCATAGCTCAATTTGTTACAGTCCTAGCATGCTTAACACTTGTCCACCCACACTCCTGGCTTCCATTCCAATGTGTTGCATGTCAAGTACATGGTTGTCAGAACAATTAAATGATGGAGTTGTGCAATTTTTAAGCAGAACTTTTTTTCTGCTGCTGCAGTCACTCCCACCCTTATTAGCACCTCAAAGGCCTGTAGGTTGGGACACCCTTCACAGATATGTATAGGTGTCCTAAATGTTTCCTACCATTATTTTCCAGAGGGACATGCCTCACCTGGACTGTTATGAGTACCTTCACCCTGGCTATGCTGTGACAACAGAGCTGACATTTCTCCCTCAATCACACATACAGCTTTCTGTGTCACAATGTATTCACAATCCCCAGTATGGTTCCTGGGCAGAATGCAGCAGCTGCAGCCTGCAACATATGCATCAGTATGCTCAGCTACCTGCTACAGACCTACCGTACCCCCCCCCAAACACCTAGAACAGGGAATCCACACAACACTCATACATAAAGGGGTGAGGGGAATGGTCAAATGACAAGGACATGTGTCACAGTCTTTCTCTACAAACATACACAGCTAATATACTAGCGGCTAACGCAACAACATCCATATTCTGATGCAAATGACATATGACACTCACATCTGTGTGTCTCCTTACTGATTTCAACCCACATTGTTAAACAGTAAACTGCCACATAATCAGAAAGTTTGTTCACAGTGGACAAACATAGCATGCAAAACTGTGGAGATACCACATAAATCTAAATTGTGGACAGTATTTCAACCTACTTCTGTCATGCTGTAGTCCTCACACCTCAATAATGACTTTCTCACAGGCCAGCAAAAGGGTTATGGCCTACAGGAAGGTCTCAAATACAGCACTGTATTGCCATGGCTTTTGCTAATTAAAATGTAACCCAGCTATTCTGAATGCAATTAGCAAGTCTGAGCCACAGACTGGTGCACAGGCAATCAGTTGTTCAAAAGGATTACCTACAAAAGGCAAGCTGCTACCTATGGTACACAGGTCTGTGACTTTCTCTATGGTGACAGACTGTGCTATCCTAGCATTCTACCACAGGATTTATGTGCATAAAGGAGTACAGCACTATATCAGGTATGTAATAGTATTCCCCATGTAATCGGATACAGTTGGGGGATACAGGCACAGGAAATAGGGATTACCACAATAGAGGTCTGTGGTAAATATCTTGGAATTACATGTCACTGTTAGTCAACTGTCCAGCAGCTACAGGCTTCCCTTCTGGCTCTGTCTGCTATGACATAGATCACAGCTCTGGTCCCTGAGTCCCTTCAGCACTGGTCAGCTTATGTACAAATGCGACTGGATTGTGTATTAGACAATAGTTACAGTCAGTAGTGGTGGATACAGCTGCCATATCACATGATGTACTGTCAGTCTGCTCCTCCCACTCTGTTAATGTCACACAGGCATAGTTCAAACATTCTCCAGGTGTCCCTGACTGTTCTTGAAGTACTCTGGTTAGGTCACTGTGTACTCAGCACCTGTATATAATTACCTTAGAGCCATGGCTACCATACCTGTTGACTCTTTATAGCAAGACAGCAGGTTATAGCCAATAGTAGTGGGGGAACACAGGCTCACCCTCAGCAACTGAATATACATACTGAGCAAGCAACATGAGGGAATGAATAAAATAACAGATATTAAAGTACCATAACTGTTTTCTGAGGTGTCTGGCCTGTGACAGCCACATTCACCACAGTCTGGAAACAACTATTACATATTGCCCAACTGATTTCCAGACATCCACGTTTGTCTGGCAGTGGGTCCACATATAACAGACACATGTACACATTCTGCAAACATCTGTGTACTACAGATATTGGACACACACAAGGAGGATACCCTAAAACATGTTTGCAGTGCTGTCTGTAATTGCGTTGCACATATGTTGCTGGACTGTCCACATACACCTGTGGTACCACTTACCTATTTGTCAGATGGTGGATGTATGACATAGTAGTGGTATGTCACCCATAAGGAACACACCACAGTAGATGGTAGTGATGGGAGTGAACACTTAACAACACAATCCATCACAGCACACAGGGCCACAACTTGTATAACTAGGATCACACAAGGTTAATAGGCTATTGGCCCTGAGACCCTTACAAGCCTAGCTATTAGTTTATCCACAACAGAATCATCAATTAGTAGCTATTACCCCTGTCACTGAGGGACACAGGTGGGACCCCTGGAACAGATTTTTGGTATCCTATCCACTCATCACTGCTACACTTGATGATGGTCTGCATGGTGCTCTGTTTGACATGTCTGGGAAGTCCATTCCTGAGACAGGGCAGCCTCTGGGAGACAAATCTGTCTGTCTGACAGGTTTTGTTGATGTTACCTATCAGATTCAGGCCTGTTATGCTGGTAATTTGCAGGGAAGTTGACTCACATATATGGGGCTGCTGTTGAAAGGCAGGGTCCAACATTAAGTTGTAGGTGTGCCACAGCCCACCTCTGGGCAACCTGTCTGATACCAAGTGGGGCCCTACTGATTAGGGACTTTCTGCATGGGACATGTGTTGGAGGGCATGGATTACATTTGTGGGTATTACCATGGCCTTTCCGGCTGTTTCAGATGTCTGAATAGGTACATATCAAACAGGCCATTGTACAAAAGTATTGTTGTACTGACTGAGGACTATACAGAGGTAATGTCCCCCTTTTTCCTGGATGCACTCCCTTTACCAATGACTTTCACCATGTACAAAGCCTTTCTGACCACTGCCAGTACATGGTGGTTGAAAGCGACATTGTTATCAAGCTGAGTACCCAGGTCTGTCAACACAGTGTGTGTGTTTATGGTGTTGCCAATGATTTGGCAAACAGTGGGACCATGTCCTTGCTGTATGGAATGATGGTACTATTTTCTGCATTTAGCTTGAGGCCAGGACCTTGACACCAGTCTGTACCTGATGTAAGACCCTTTTGCAGTGTGTTAACATCATTTGGTGGGTAAATGACAAAGAGCACACAACTTACAGTCACCACAGCCTTACTTAGTACCTCCATATGTGGGTGGTGGCAGCTAGCATTCAAGCCTCAGTACATATGGGTTATGTAGGGGCACCAACTACCCACATAGCCTTGACATATATACATATTGCACAGAAATAGGCAACACAGACTAGGGTTGCCATCTTAATGAATGCCCAATGCTGGACACTTCCTGTAGTATCATGGCAGTTGGCAGGACAAACTATACCCATGGCAAGTGCAAAGGACAGGGCATCACTTGGTCGGCCAATATGACATGTTATTTTTGAAGCATTTCCCTAGGTTATGCTATGTCTCAAAACATTCAGGAGTTTCTGATGTACATTGACTGGTTTATGCAACTATTACACACATGTAGGAAATGTTTGTTGTCCTACACTCTTGGGACTTATGTATTGTTTTAATTGTTTTCACAGGGCACACCTGGCTAAACATGAACTGCAACCTGCATGGTGGGATAGGTGTTGGGCCTACCACAGTCACACTGTTGCAAAAGTATATATGTACACACACATACACTCATGACCTGCCCTTGATGAGAGTAAAACACCTGCCTGTATAGTTGTACATACTATAGCGTTACATGCATATTGCATGTGCCACAGAGTTTATATGTTTTTGTAGTGCTGGACAGTACTATTCAGGTGGATGCATCTGCAGTTGCTGTAAAGGTTGCCAGGGGGGGTTAACAGGTTTGTGCAGGCCCTTAAAATGGTATATCCACTGTACACAAGTACAGAGAAAACAGCCACAATGCTGCAAGGGGATATGCATATACACACCCACATGAACTCACACAGTTGCTGGTTTTGAGACTAGAGCCCCTACCTATCTAGTTATATATATTATAGTGCTACATGCTTATCGCATGTGCCACAGAGCGTATGTACTTGGAGCATGTCTAAACATGCATCTAAGGTGAAAGACCCCAGCAGGCCCTGTAAAGTAATCTGATGGGAGGATTAACAGGCCCACAAAATGGTATAACCAACCCACATACACACAAGGCAGTCACACTGTTACAGGGGATATTCTTCACACACACATGCACACACACACACACACACACACACACACACACACACACACACACACACACACACACACACACACAGTTGCTAGTTCTGAGATTAGGACCCCTACCTATCTAGTTGTATGATCTATAATGCTATGTACTTATTGTATGGACCACATAGCTTATGTATCTGGAGAGTGTATGTGTGTCTAAGGTGGAAGATGCCAGTAGGTTCTGTAAAGTAATCCAATGGGGGATTAACAGGGTAGAACAGGCTTTAAAATGTATTGGCATTGCACACACACATAGGCAGGACATGCACACAGCTTCATGGGAGTTTACTTACACACACATGCACTGAGTTGCTGTTGTTGAGATTAGAACCACTACCTATCTAGCTGTATACACTATAGTGCTACATATTTATCGCATGCACTCCAGAGCTTATGTGTCTGGAGACTATGTAACTGTGTATCTAAGGTGGATGACATCAGCAGGCCCTGTAAAGTAGGCTGATAAGGGAATTCACAGGTAGGCGCAGGCTTTAAAATGTATTAGCATTGCACACACATAGGCAAGAAATAAACTCAGCGGCAAGGGGATATACTTACACACAAACTCACTGAGTTGCTGTTGCTGGGATTAGAACTACTACCTATTTAACTATATACACCATAACACTACGGAGTTATCGCATGCACCATGGAGCTTATACATTTGGATAGTGTCTGCTACTGCTGTTGGGGTAGATGACATCAGTAGCTGCTGACAGGAATGCTACTGTTGTGGAGGATAGTAGTCATAGGGCAATAAAATGTGGGACCATTGCACAGACATAGGCATGTTGGGCATGTATATTTTGCTGTATGTGGAATATATACACAAACGCACACACAAAAGGTGGCTGATGTGAATTGAGAACCCCTACCTAACTACTATTGCAAACTAGAGCTCACCGTACTATTTGCACTTGCCACTGGTTACAGTTGGTGTATGACTGGTTGCAAGACTACATCACTTTATGCCTTTCTGAGTGTCTCACGCTCTCTCTCTCTCTTGCTCTCTTTCTCCCCCTTCTGTCTGCACCTCTATAGATGGTATATATATATATATATATATATATATATATATATATATATATATATATAGTTTCACCTTATAATCTCGAAATGCTGAAATCTCGACTATAAAGCTGAATTTCAAAATGTAGAAAGTGCATAATCGTTAATTCAAATATCTCGAATTTGCGGTTATGGCTTTACATTACATGGTGTGTGGTGTTTACGTTGGATGCAGTTTGATGTGGTGTATGGTTTTGCATAGAGTGTATAATAAGTAACTTTAAGGGTTTTGTGTGGGAGTTTGAATGTGTGTTAGATTGTTTTTAAGTTGTATGTGTGGGTTAGGGTAGGTAGGTTAACGTATGAGTGTGTAATTGTTGGATGTGTTGGTGTTTGTCTATGTGTGATGTGTGCACTTGTGTGTGTGTGTGTGTGTGTGTGTGTGTGTGTGTGTGCGTGCGCGCGCGTGTGCACAAGGGACTGTGGAATGTCTGGGTGTGAGTGTTCTGTCTGTTTCTGTTTGTGCAATCTCAGAGTTAGTATATATATGTAGGCGGGTGTGGGGGGTGCAGTGTAGTGTAGATATTTGCATGTTTGGTGTTTTGTTTTTTGTGTGTATTTATTTTGTGGTATGGGTGTTGTTTGTGTGTGGTGTGGTGTATGCTGTGTGTTCAGGTTTATGGTTTTGGGTTTGTGAAGTTTTGGTTTTGTACGGTTTCGGCTTTATGGTGTCAAAATACTGAAATTCAAGATTTCAGCATTTCGAGATTATGAAGTGAAACCACATATATATATATATATATATATATATATATATATATATATATATATATATATATATATATATATTAATGTTACATATATATATATATATATATATATGTATCTATATTAAACTCATATTTTATATGTTGCACATATGGATGGATAAGGGTAATCATGTCTGTTGGGGATAGAGAGAGCCAGTTCAAGTATACCTAGCTGTCTATATGCACAGAGATGTACGGGCATCACAGATCTATAGTCAGAAGTGGGTTCAGACATGGACTGACATTAGCTAAGTGTAGGAGCATGCCCAGTATGATCATCAATACTTACAATGGGAATTCAGTCCGGGATTTTGTGTGCTACAACCAATTGTCTGCTGATCTTGATGAAACAGTCCAGCACCTCCCTGATATAATGCCTGAGGAATTTCCTGGCTGTGTGCTGTCCATGTTATCTGCCCCATATATTGGGTGTGTACAGAGTCTAATGGACTGAACAGAGTTTTACATAATATGTCTGGAACATTTGACATAGCACTGTGATTTCCTGGTATGTCAGTGGCAGATCATTATAGCTTGATGTGAGCAACTACTGACAGACACTTTGGTTACCAACTCCATACACTGCAGGAAACCCATGCTACTGCACAAACTGTTCTGTTCTGCACTTTCTACATTTGACTGGGCAGGAGGTCCTCTTCCCCAGATATGTGGGCCTTTGTCCTGCCCTGCTCTAATTCCTAGCTTTGTCCACAGTTGCTGCTCTATGTAGTTCTAGGTATGCTATGACTAGGGTAAGAGATGTAACACCACACACAGGATTATGGACATCACACCTCTGACTGTCCCTGTTTTGCAGCTTGTTCAGCATTGTGCACCACATGTCTGCTCTGGTCCTCAGACAGTTTGTGTTGTACTGTTATTATAAGGCTACGTTGCCCATACCTCTAAACATTTTAAAGCCAAAAATCTGGACAGGGTCATATATAATGGTGGGATACAGGCCCAAACATAGGGACATGATTTCAATATTGCCCTTACAAATGTAGATAGTTGGTAGAATGGTTTTGTATTAGCATGCATTTTCTGATGGCCATGAAGTCTGCATCTGAACTATCTATTATTATTTTCTCACAGCAACCTTTACTGATTTGCCAATAGTTTTCCAGACAACTGCAATGTTATGACAAAGAGAACAGATATATGAAGCATAAATGTGGACATTCTGCAGAATCCTGTACATTTGTAGGGTATGGATGCTGCTCACTGACTGGTTGTCAGTACTGACATAGTTACGTGACAGCCTTTATATTGTGGTGCTACACTGACTTGTTACAACCTGCTGTTCTACTAGTCACCATCTAGGTTACTCAGAGCTGCATACTCTCCATATCTGTGGCCCCCTGTCCCTCCATTGTCTGTGGCTTTGTCCAGCTTTTTTGTAATAACAAATACTGACTTATGGACATTCTGTAGCACTTCTACCATAGGTGTGACTGACATGCAAAAGAGTAGGTGCAGCCATTCTCGAACTATGTACCCTATCAACCATGGTAATGCACTTAGCCAACTAAGCCACAACAACCACAAGACAGTGCGATTTACTTACCGTTTCTATCAAACAACAGACATACATAGCACATTGACCCATGCATATTGAGGAATGGGTACATGTCACCATCCCAGGGATTGTGTGGTCTGCTGGTATTACCTTGCAAACATATTGTTGCTGCCGTTGTATAGGAACATGGGTGTGTTGGGGATAGGGGACTCTAGCACTGACAATCAAGCATCACTCCTGAGACCACAGTGTTTTTAATTCCTTCGCATATTGCAGTGAGTTTTGCTGGCTTGGGGCCTACTGCATATTATGGGGCAGCCAGTATTGGGCAGAGGGTTCCTGTTGTCCCACATAGCTGTCAGTTGTCTGCGGCTGTCCCAGTAGCCCACTCCATTCCCCTTGCATACAGGCGGCAGTTCCATACATATGCTACCATAGTCTACTACCCCATTCATTTGTTGTAAATAGAAGTGACTTACCTTGGGAGAACAGTGATTTAGGGCTGACTCTGTAGGATGCACACAGTACACAGCCTAGACATGGTAAGATACAGGCTGTGTGGTGTGGCTGGCATCCTTTCTACTATGTATATGAGTCAGAGTGAGGTGTCACTCCCTTGGACCCTAGGTTGCCAGTGCATATGCTATGTGTTGCCTCTTTGCTAAGGCCAGGGCATACTTGGCATGCATACATCTGCCTAAAGGGATAGGGTCAGGGGGTTCCTCCTCTGAGTCCCCCTGTGTCTGAGTGGACCTTGGCACTGGTGCGGTGCTGTGTGTCCCTTCCCTGTGATGTTCCTGCCTCAGCTGTTTCTGCAGGATCATATTGTGCAGCATGGCACATATTTTGAAGATGTGTGCACATGTGGCTGGAGAGTATTGCTAGGCTTCACCAGATATATTGAGGCAGTGGAACCGTGACTTGAGCAACCCAAACACACACTCTATGATGTTCCTAGTTCATGCATGTGTATTCTTCAGTTGGTGTGTGTGCATTTCTGATGGGGGTCATCATCCATGGTTCCAGTATGTAGCCACATCCTCCAGTAGATGGCTGTATGGGATGTTCCTTTGGTAAATGTTTGGTACAGCTGTGAGGCTTGTGATAGCTGCCAGGGCTGCCAGCACACACATTCATGATAATGTCCTGGGCATTGGACATGACCTGGCAGCTGATGGAGTGATACCCCTTCCATTTGATGAAGACCCTACCCTCTTCACCAGGAAGTGCTTTGATGTGCCAATGACTGCACTGTATGGCACCCAGTACATCAGGGTAGTGTGCTACATGGTGGAAGTAATGAATATTGCTGACCCTCTTCTTAGGGGTATGGGGTAAATAGATATGCTGACTGGCATGTGCTTTCATGGCATCCAGGAACTGGTGGAGTACCCTGGATGCAGATGCCTATGTGATCCCCATTATGTCCCCAGTTGGTCTTTGAAAAATACCTGTAGCTAATATTCTAAGGGCTACACATACCTTTGTATCCACTGGGATGGATTCCACTCTGTTGGCTCTGGGTCTGAGTTGAGGGCAGCAGAGCTCGGTGAGTTCTTGTAGTATGTCCCTGTCCACCCTGTAGTGGTCTAAAATCTCCAGCTCATGTAGCCCCTGGAAGGTCACCCTGGGCCTGAACACTATTCTCCTTCTCTGCCTAGGCCTATTGTCAGCATTATCATCTTCACTGACCTCAGCCTCAAGCACATACAGATGTAGCAGAGCAGCAGCAGCCCCTAGTATTTAGTCAGTTAAAATTTCCAAGTGTGTACTTCAATGGTGCAGAGTATGTGGAAAAATCAGATTGTAGGGTGTATGCATAATTTATAGTGGTGTGCTGCAGTTTCAGCCTGTGTGATTGGCTCATGATGCTGCATTCCACCTGATAAGTATATCATTGGGGTTGATGAAGGAAGAAACTGTTGCAGAAAAGTGGAAAATTCCAGGATGCAAAAAACTCCCTCACCAGCCTCAGTAAGAAGCTGAGATTCCTCATAAAATCCTCAAAAGCTAGTTACGAAAATAAAATTGCCAAAGATTCCAAAGACAACCACAGGGCATTCTATAGTTATGTCAAGAATCTAAATGGCAATGCTCAGATCTGCTCTGAGCTACAACAGAATGGCATTAAATATATTGATCCCAAGGATATTGCCAATATCCTAGCAGATCGATTAAGTGCCAACTTCACCCCCATCTCACCCCCAAAAGGGCCCATCTCAATACAAAAAGATTGCCAAATTCCAATAATCACGGCCACACAGGTAAAAACCACACTCTCCAAAGCTAAGAATACAGCATCCATGGGACCAGATGACATCCCAGGCTGTGTAATACATGAACTACAAAATGAACTGGCACCTCACCTAAGTGTCATGTTTAATCATAGCCTCACCTCAGGCTTCGTGCCCACTGACTGGCGCACAGCTACAGTTATCCCACTCCACAAGGGAGGATCTGTTTGGATCCCGGGAACTACCGTCCCATCAGTCTGACAAGCCTGATCGGCAGGGGCATGGAATGCATTATCATGGAACTTAAAAACAAAGACATTGGCAACCTTCAAACACTGGACCCCACCCAGTTTGGGTTTGTGAAAGGCCGATCTTGTCTCCTGAATCTGATTGACTTCTTTGAATCAGTCTCCAGAGCTGTGGATGAGGGTAAGAGGGTCCACACAGCCTATCTGGACCTTGCCAAGGCCTTCGACACCATCCCCCACTCTGGAATCATAGATAAACTTACTAAGCTGGGCATAAATCCCTACGTCACTTGATGGGTTGCCAACTGGCTTACTGACAGAACCCAGACTGTAAAAGTAGCCGACTCCAAATCCAGCTCCAGACAAGTGACAAGTGGAGAACCTCAGGGTTTAGTCCTGGGACCACTCTTGTTTGGCATCTACTTCTCTGAAGTACAGGCCAACACTAAGGGACTCTGGCTAACAAAGTTCGCAGTTGACTACAAATTGGGAGCCATTATTGAATCCCCAAATGATGTGGATATTCTACAAAAGGGCCTTACAGAAACAGATGCCTGGTGCCAGAGCCATGGGCTCAAGTTTAATGCCAAGAAATGTATAGTTATCCCCTTTGGAAAAAAACATGTACCCATAAATTACCACATAGGGGGCAGGACACTAAACATTGAAAGTGTGATGAGAGACTTAGGGACACAGGTGGACAGTGGTCTCACTTTCGATAAACACATCGCCACAATAGTCATGAAATCCTTCTATGTGGCACATCTCATCACTAAGAGCTTTTCATCCAGAAAAAAGGAGGTCATTGTCCCACTGTACTCATCCCTCATTAGACCCATTATAGAGTATAATGCCCCGTTTGGTATGTACCTCACAAGACATCTGCAACAGCTGGAAAGGCCACAGAAATACCTCACTAAAAGAATCACAGGCCTAAAGCAGATGCCATATGCTGACCGTCTAAAAAAACTTCAACTATACTCTGTGGCATATCGTCTACTCAGAGGCGATCTCTGCTTAACATACAAGGCCATGTCAAACCCTGAGCTGCTGGACATGCTCCACTTAAAAAAATCCCAATCCCTCAGAGCCACATGCTCCAGGGATCTAAACCTTGTCATTACAATGAACAAAACATGCTGGAGGGATAGGTTCCTGACCCAGAAACTCCCCATACTCTGGAATAGACTGCCCATACATGTCAAACAGAGCGCCTCATTGGCCCTCTTCAAAAGAAACCTTGATGATTGGATGGGAGATAGGAAATTCACCCCGGGGATCATGTCAGTCACCCTGCTAGACAGGGGTCCAGAGAAGTAATTATTGTTTGAAGAACTATCCAGGGAATTGTTATGGCTAGACTTGCATAGGCCTTAGGGCCAATAGCCTAGTACCAACCTATTAACCAATGAACCTATGAACCTATGAATGGGCAAATGTCTGTTGAACATGGCTTATCAGTCATTTCTATATGATTGGCTTTCCCAGGCTATTTGTTTTTGTATTTTTTCCTATTTCTTTCACTGCTAAGCAGTGCGGCTCACCATGCAAACCTGCAGCACTAGTGTAAAGAATGCAGTTTTGACACTCCCCCAACCAAGGGCACACTCAAATTTTCTTAAACTAACTAAAACATACTCAGCAGCATCTGACACACACCCCTGCTTAACTGTGCTTAGCTGAGTGTAAACAGGCATGGCTGAACTCCAAACCACTTTAACATACTGTAACATACCTCCTTTTGATGTCAGTTATCTGTTCTACCACTATCCACACAGTTCTAGCCCTACCATGGGTTGTATCTGTGGACACCATTGCCCTTTTTGCTATTCAGTAACTCCAGCTCATATACATACAGCTAACTGCATATACCCTGGATACTTCACTACTCCAGGGCCTGCCTCCATAGCAACCACTGACACCTGCCATTGTAATACTCTGCATCCTGGGCACTATAATGCAATAAATTTGCAAATGTCTACTTTAAACTTTTTTTTTTTTTTCCATAATGGCAAAATGTAATATATGTATTTAAAATTTATATTTTAATTATTTGCATTGCTTTCTGGACTCACTGACCATAGTTTTGGTCATTTGTATGCCTATGGCAGCATGTCTACCCTTTAGTATAGGCTTTTACAGCCCCTGTTTAAAATGTACACTCTGGCACACGGTTTCTATCTGCGTACACTCACTACACCAACATGACACCTACACAGGTGATTTTCTGCTTGTTGAATCACAAATCCACCTCATTTGCATGGTTTTCACCAGCTTATGAGGTGATTTGCATTCCGTGGACACCTCCATGTCTGCATGCTCACGCACATCCCACAGCCCTGTTTCCTATATCACTCGGTGACCATGTTCCGTGTTCGGGCTGTAACACTATTCCTACATGGAGAATTGCTCTATGTAGGCTTTATTGAATTCCACCCAAGATCTTTTGCTCAGATCTTTGGCAGATACTGGAAGTCCTAATACAACTGCATTCCTTCATGCTTAAAAACTAGCAATTTGGTCACTCCAAGGACAATACAGAAAGCTTCCTAGTGTATTTGTGTCTCTAACTGCATTGAAACCTGTCAGGTAGCCTCGTTTAGGGCTAGCCTATAAAGTAATATAACTTTAGATATTTTTCTAAAGTTTACTGGACTGAGGTTAACCTCCTGCATTCCAGTTTCCTTTGTTAAAATATACATTTAACCAGTTAGAATACTGCATGTACAATTCTGTTCTCTTTCAGTAGGGCACACTGTGAATACATTTTAAACACAGCACTTTGCAAATACCTTTTCAACACAAACATATGCACAAAGCAGTTTGATATACACAGGACATACAGTTCAAATACATTTGTAACACAAGCATCTTTTATGACATACAGTTCTAATACATTTGTAACACCAGTATATTGTATAAATTAGCTTGATATTCACAAATTACATATAGTTGTTTACAAAGTTCTAGCTAGCTTGGCTGGCAGTATCTCCTCTTGTCACAGCATGGTTTGTAGGCCCTGTTTTATCTTCCAGAGAAACCCCTGTGGTCACTCCAGCTGCTGCATGTGTCTGTAGAGGTACATGCAAAAGAAAGCATTATATTTTATTACTGTTCTGATGAGGTTTGACTACAGTGCTGTCATACATTCCTAAGATCTGAATATGATGGTGTGACTTAGTGTTGGAGAATCATTAAAGACAGAAGTTAGAAAGTAATGATACACACTGCAGTCTATGACCTAAACATCCTTACAAGAGAATTCACTACAAAGTTGTGAAATTTTGATGTTATCAACTTTCTAATTTTCCAAGGCCAATATAAGTCAAAGGTACAATGACGAGTTCAACAACACAAATGCAGATATACTAAGCACTAAGTTAACTATTCACCCTGAGCATCAGACACAACTTTGGATCCATGAATCCAAAAGACAGAAAACAGGGATATGGCACAGTTATCATTACTTGCACAGGGTGTTGTGTGTGTGTGTGTGTGTGGGTGGGGGGGTGGGCAGGAATCCTGGCTGACATAGAAGGTTGGTGAGTGTGTGTGAGTAGGAAGGAGAAGAAGGCAAATATTGGGATAAGACAACAAATGGACAGTGAGACAAACCAAGTAACTATTGTGTGTGTGTCTGTAGGGGTCCTCCTGGTAAAATTGGTGAGTGAGTGTCTGCATGAATACAGCCAAGCTCTGACTAGCTCTATGTCTTGGTCTGTCAGACAGGTATGAGCTGTACATGGTAGATGAGGCAGTTCATCATTGTCATCCCTGTCCATAAGAACTGGCTCTGTCAATTGTTGCAGTGGCACATCCAGACCCACAGTCAGATGCAGTGCTGCTTCCTGAACATGACTTATCTCTGCTGGAGGAGCTCCCTTCATGGGGACATCCAGGACCACAGCCCCATGGCCTGCAGTGCTGCTTCCTGAACATGACTTATGTCTGCTGCATGAGCTCCCTTCATGGGGGCATCCAGGACCACAACCTCATGGCTTGCCATGTCTGGGCGTGGACAGCAGACTCACTGACAGACAATGGAACAACTGCCACTATGGCAGAGTGATCAGTCATGGCAATGTTGGCTGACAGCAGATGATGTGGATGACCTATGCTCATGATGATACCGCTCCCATCCCAGCAAACATTCCATCACAGACATTGCTCATTCCATGACAGACACCCCTCAGTCCATCACAGACACCACTGTTTCCAACATGTCATTCATCTGATCCAATGAATTGGAAAGACTGTGGAGGCAGTCACACATGTCAGACTGTGTCACATCCACAACCCTGAGCATTTGTCTGGAGCACCTATGGGAATGTGCCTATGCCTCCATGATGGCCCTAAACATATGTTGAGTGTCACTGGAAGTGACACCTTCACCATTTGGAGCAGGGACAGCAGGCACCATATGAGCACCAATATCAATCTTCCTGTGTGGCATCTCACCCACACTTTTGCTATGGAGAGACTCAACAGGCACTGAAGCCACAGTAGCCACACTTCCCTGATCAATGTCCTCACCCTCCACCTGTCCAATATCTGTGGGCTCAGTGGACTGGGTTGGTGTTGTCCTGCTGGCTGTGCCTGATGGAAATGCAAGAGATGGCTGGATGTCAACCTCTGTGTCAGATTAAACCTCTGCATCCCCTGATTGTGCCTCAGATTGGCCACCATTATCATCAGATTCTGTGAATGCACTGACATCAGGTGGCACAGGGTCCACACTTCCACTCTCATGATCACCTGAGATAAAAAGCAAGAAACACAGCATTAATACCTGCACTACTATAGTGCAATATATGCTAACAAACTAACAGTGCTGCCACTATTGCAGACAGTAAGCAATACACACAACAGGCCTGAGATCAATATCACAAACTACAATATTTCTTTAAATGGCTCAGCAGTACTGACATAAAAATATTTGGCTTACCGTCTGCAGAGGATGTACTGTACTTTACTGCAGACAGTCCTGGAAGAAGTTAAGCAAGAGGTAAGGGCAATATCATCACAATTAACAGTAACTCAGGGGGTAAAACATTTACCCCTGTATATGTGCATTAATGGTACTTTGAACAAGAATGTAGCTGACAATGCCAAAGTTAGGTTATAACTATTGCAAATTTTATTCCTTACCCAAAACAAGACATGTTGATAGAAAATTCATGTATTCATTTCAATCGTTTTACTAAACAACAGTTTTCAGTTGTTGGGATATCAAATTTTATGTGGAAGCACCTTTGGGGACGTGATTGCTATCTCAGAAGGTGTTGCACCCACATCCAGGATATGCTGTACTGCACTCTCCTGGGAGCTGTCTGAATCTCTCAAATTAGCCAGAAATTGTTCTCTGGGGTTAGCGGTGGTTCCCTGGAAGGCCGTCCCTGGTAACCATTCAGTCATGGTCCACTGCAGCTGCTCTCCTCCTCCTTGGAGATGTTATCATGTCAGCAGCCCTGTGGCACACCTGTTTGTATGTTCTGCCATGGGCATTACAAACAATCTCTGCCATATTTGTATCCTATGGGCCATATTTCCCCATCCTCTTTCCAGGAGAAAATCACCATGTTGCCGAAACCCATAGACTATGACTTGGTTTTCAGCATGAGTGAAGGGAGCCTCCCATGGATTGACACTCTTGAGTGGCAAACTCATAGGTGTCCTAAAAGACAACAGAGGTATAATACACATAAGTATCACATAACTACAAAATAACTGTTCCCAGATAAAACAGAAAAGGTAGCCAGATGGTATTACCTACTGGAGAAACATAAAACAGTCTAGAGATGTGAAATACTAACAACAGGCAGGATGTAAAACAAGGAGAGTAACAAGAGAAACATATCTTTGTTTGTGCCATAACAGTAAGTCACCTTTGCTTATCCCCACAAGAACAGTTCAGTCTTGTTTGTGCCATAACAGTGACTCATCCTTGCTCCCTCTCCACAAAAGAACAGGCAAATTACCAATTTTGATTACAAAATATCTTTGAAATGTTAAAAGTGCAATCAAAGGACCTGCCTCTCACACATCTGTACATATTTATCTCACAGCATTCCAGTTTTATACATGGTCAGTCACGTGTACCTCTGAAATGACTTGACAAACAGGCCAATGTCATCAGTATACTTTAAATACATACAGATAAAAGTGTAAAAGCCTTTGTGGCATGCTATTCTTAAATACATTGTAGCATATGCGGTATGTAGGTGACAAAACAAGGGCATACCTGCTGATGTTCACTACTACTCTGTACAGATATATCCTAAAGAAAAAGCATTTTTGCAATCTTCCAAACATATACAACTCTCCTCACCATCAGTTTGGCTAGCTCAACATTTGCCTTTTTATAACGGTGTAGATTATTAATGGATTGCACCTGTCTTTGTCTGTGATTCATACATATGAATTACAGCATAAGTGGCTGAATTGCATGCTTATCAACTAATACAACATGGTGGAGCTATTCACCAAGCTATTCAGCATCCGTGTAGAGTCCATGCTGGTTTTTCCTGCGGATGTCAAAGTTTTGGATTACAGACATGGAAAGTCTACACAGACAGAATGTTAGGGGCTGCTGCTGCTTCAATCCATTTATACATGCTAGAGGCTGAAGCCTATGCTGCTGCTGCAGCTGCTGCCAATAAGCCTAGGCCGAGAAGAAGAAGAGTTTCCTGGCCATGTTTAACTTATCATAACCTGCATGACATAGAAATTGTAGAGTGCTACAGGGTGGACAGGGACACACAACATGAACTTCCACCTCTGCTACCATCAACTCAGAGCAGAGCCAACTGAGGGGAACCATACCTCTCAACATGGAATCATAAACATTCTGGACAAAGGTCCATGAAAAGCAGGTACAACTGACCAAAAATCTGTATGCTAATTAACATAACATTTGTATACATAATTATGTAACCTCAACCACTCTGATGGAATTGTGGGATACCAAATATTAAATGCAAACTGAAGAACAGACAAAAATATTAAACACAAAATAAACAGAAGAATAGTGTTTCAAATTAAAACAAACTGCAATTAAATAGAGCAAAAACAAGAAGCAGTGTGCAAGCTATTAGCCAAAAAATGTAAACCAATCACAGAGCATCTTCTAGTAGCACATCATAGGAGGGAGAAGAGTAGAAAAAGATAACAATAACAAGAATCTGGGATGGCAGTGTGTGCATTTAGGGAAGTATCCCCCTAATAATGCATGTATGTTAGAATAGTAAGTCAGCTGTGGATAAAAGTCATATATTAACAGCTGATACTTTTAAAAATGCAATCAGTGATAGTGCTATAGCAACTGTATACTTAAAATGCAGCACTCATTAAAACAAATGAGTTGTGGTCTTTAGGTAACATATCAAGAACTACCTTTGTTTGACATAATTCCAGCTTACAATGGTAATTTTATAATGTACACAATCTCCTTTATTGAAAAGGATCTATCTGTTCTCATACGATTCAAAAAGCGCTGCCAAACAATATCTGACCATTTATTCTAAGTCTAAGATAGCAATGCATTCCCTGCTGATGTAACTTAATTCACATCTAATGAATGTAGAACAGAGAAGACAGCTATTTTAAACAAGTAGCTATACAGCACCTTTTAACTCATAAAATAGTAATGGATAAAATAAACAAAAACATGAAATCCAGAGAAATTTGGGAAGAAACCTTTAACATCATATTAGCATAATTCATCACACAGCAACTTAGAAATACACTATAATGGAACCAAAGAACACATACAAGTTCAGATATTAAATAATGACTTGGATATTACGAATGTATATACTGTCTATATAACTGTGGAATTAACAATGAAAGCATCTACGTACATAGTGTAAATAGATATGTTGTATGACCTATATCCTGTGGTATTTGACATCAATGTATAACATGTATATGTGTGCATGTGTATGTATGTATATATGTGTGTATGTATATATATATATATATATATATATATATATATATATATATATGTATATGTATGTGTATGTATGTATGTGTATGTATATATATATATTTATATATATATATATATATATATATATATATATATATATATATATATATATATGCACATGGTCATGTTGTAAGATGGTTTTTATTTGTGACATTTATTAATGTAAAAATAAAAATAAAAATTATTGAAAAAAAAAAAAAAAAAAGCTTGCTGTTTTATATAGTAGACAAGTTCAACATTTTTGTCTTTTCAGCTTTTCCCGGTTAGGGATCGCCACAGCAGAACTCCAGTCCGCTAATGATTGACAGTAGATTTTTATGGTGCAGAGTTGCCAGCCCGGCGTCCAACCTTCAGAGAAGGCACGCCCATTCATGCATGTCTTTCGAACACCATTCGACTGCGGGGAGGACATGCAGACTCCACACGGACAAGTTCAAAATGACTTTGTAAAAATTCACTATCCTGCAATGCAAAATAAAGGGATTGTCAAACATCTTCAAACATTGTGCAACCAGGGACCTTGTTGTAACATATCCAGTAATGCAGTGTACAAGAAAAAAAATCTGTCCCATGGCCAGTAAAAATAAATCCTTCAAAGCTGCAGTCTGCTTTAGAACTGCACAGAGCAAACACCTAAAGCAAAATGGCTCCAAGCCAGATGTCATGGCCCAGACTTTGTATGATGCATGTCTTAAGTCAAGAAAGCAATGCAGTTAGCAAATGTAAGTCAAGAAAGCCATGCAGTTAGCAAATATGCATTCTGCACATTTAGGCATATAGTACAGTTTCACGTAACAATGTGTGTAGTCTTGTAATCTTCTCTAGGATATAAAAATCCTCCTACAGTTGATATATCTTTTAACTCAACAGGAAAAAAAATGCCCAACAAATTTTAACTTGTGCCTACAACTTCCCAGCACTGCATCCACTGGGTAAATCTGTTGTGAGGTCACAGCCAGAAATATTATCTCCCACTCCTGTGGTGTGTACATGCCAACTAAAAGCTAACTATACATTTCACCTTAAAAATAGCAAAAATTACACTTGAAAACAAAACAATGTAAGCTATGTACTGGTCATTCAAAACAAGCAGCAAAAATAAAACCTGGACCCCCAGCTAAACCTGGAATATTCAGGAACTATTCTAAGGCTAATCTCCTGCTATTAAGTGAGAACCTGGCAAAATTTCAAGCCCCTATAAACCCTGAGAACACTTCTGCCTATGCAGAACTGTTCACAGAAACCCTGTAAAAGCATGTTAATAGCTATGCAGAGACAGCTGTACCCACCAGGAAGAAGTACATAACTAACTCAAAAAACAAGTCACCCTGGTGGAATCAAAAAATCAATCAGATGTATAACAGGAGGAAGGAAATCATAACAAAAATTAGGAGGTGCAGCACCCAGCAGGATGAAAGCACTCTAATTAAACTTAACAAACAACTCAGAAGACAAATAAAGTCTACCAAAGTCAAATTTGAGGTATGTTTGGCCTCTCAGGCCAAGGACAACCACAAAGCATTCTTTAACTATGTCCATAACCTCAAAGGCAATACACAGTTGTGTGCAGAGCTCATTGTAAATGGAGCCACCTATACTGAGCCAGACGATATAGCAAACCTCCTTGCTGATAAATTCAGCTTCAACTTTACTCCTCTCTCCCCCTCAACCTTTCTCTCAGTAAATATCTTCAAATATAACTCCTCCTACTCTCACTAGGGAACAGGTCCTTATTGCTCTCTCTAAGACGAAGAACACTGCATCAATGGGCCCAGACAATATCCCAGGATGCCTTCTAAATAGCATGAAACATGACATATCAGGACCTCTGGAGTTATTATTTAACTGTAGTCTCCAAACAGGCGTTGTGCCTCAGGAATTGAGAAAGGCAACACATCCCTCCACACAAAGGTGGGCCATCTACAGACCCTGGAAACTACAAACCCATGAGTCTCAATAGTCTTATATGTAAAGCCATGGAAAGAATTATCATGGAGCTGATCAAAAGAGATATAGTAAACCTCCAGACACTGGATCCAACCCAGTTTGGTTTTGTAAAGGGCAGATCGTGCCTACTAAACCTGGTGGACTTCATTGAGAAGGTCACCAAAGCAATGGATGAGGTTAAAATGGTTCACACTGCCTACCTTGACCTCGCCAAATCATTTGACTCAATAACCCACTTAGGCATTGCTGACAAACGCAAGAGGATATGAACAAACCTGTATGTCACCCAGTGGATAGACCACTGGCTCACATACAGGACCCAGGAAGTTAGAACTCGGGAGTCCACCTCTACAAAAAGGCCAGTCACAAGATGAGTCCCTCAGGGATCAGTCCTTGTACTGCTCCTTTTTGCCATTTACTTCTCAGACGTAAAGGCCAATGTCAGTGGTCTCTGGCTGACAAAATTTGCAGATGATTGCAAATTCGGAGCTGTCATTGAATCTCACACTGACACAAATGTTCTCCAGGAGGGGCTGATACAGACAAACAACTGGTGTCAGAGTCATGGACTAAAACTAAATGCCAAGAAATGCATACTAGTATCCTTGGGAAGTCATCTATCTCTGGTAACTATCATATTGACAACACACCCCTTAGAGTTGACCCAGTAGTAAGGAACTTAGAGACACACATAGATAATAATCTAGCCTTTGATCATCACATGTCTACAGTGGTGAGGAAATCATTCTATGTTGTACAACTTATAAATAAAGGTATGGCATCTAAGTCCAAGGAAGTCATTGTTCTACTGTAATTCAGCATTCACCAGACGTGTCATTGAGTACAATGCCCCTTTTGGTATGTACCTAACAAGGCATATCCAACAACTGGAACGTCCACAAAGGTTCCTCACTAAAAGAATACAGGGCATAAATAATATGTCCTAAGCAGACAGCCCCAAGATCCTATCCCTGTATTCTGTCTCCTACAGGTTTTGAGGGAAGATCTATGCCTGGCATATAGGCCATTATCAGACCCCACTCTGATAAACCTCCTGCATATCCACAAAACAAACAGTACCAGAATTACCCATTCTAAAGACTTAAACCTTGCCTGTGATATAAATAGGACTTGCTGGAGAGATAGATATTTATCCCAGAGACTACCCCATCTATGGAGCAGGCTTTCTTTCCATGTGAAGCAGAGTTTCTCCCTAATCCAATTCAAATGCAACTTGGACAATTGGATGGGAAACTGGAAATTCATCCCTGGTTTGGCACCTATGTCTCTGATGCAAACAGGTAACCTGCAAATGGTTCATCTCCCAGGGCCATGCTTACACTTATCAAGGGTATCAGAACTTGTCAGAGATTTGGGATGCCATCTAGGCTTAAAAAAGCCCTTGTGGTCGTTAGCCTATTAAACATGTATGAATCTATAAACCTATGAACATTAGCAAGTGGCCTTCTGCAGCCCACTTTAGGGAAAACGATGAGTATTTTCTGTGTGTCACACTCCACCTTTCAAAAGTTTCATGAAAACTAAGTTAGTAAAGATTGCAGATCTGAACCAAAGCATTCTAACATTCAACAGCTACACACCTCATTAGGTGGCCTTTAATGAATGAAATTTATTTATTGACACCAATAAAAGCAAGTGCTTTTGGTTGCACTAATATACAGGGCTGAAAACAAACAGGCAAATACTATGCCCCACTTAATGGCACAAAAAATAAAAATAGTCTAATACAGTGATTTGTGTAAAAGTAACCATTTCAATCTTTACACATGAGGTTTTATTAATTACAAAAGGAATTACTGTACAATGCAAACTCTGCAAGTGTACATCTCAACTGACCTTGATTGTGTCTCAGTATTGTTCTGCTCTCCTAAAATCAGTGATGAGCAACAAGTGGTGGATTTTAATCACAACATAATGACATTCCTTAGAGGTACATAATTATTTAACTTCAGAAAATGCATGGACTCTTTTTTGACAAATTTCCTCATCAGTGATTCTATCATTTAAAAAGTGTCCCTGATGTGGTTCGTCTGACACCCACAGTTTTTGACTGTCCCAGATTATGATGCTGAGAGTGCCAGGGCAAATTATAGCAGTGTTAGTCTACAGATCCACAACAATACACAGACACACGTTTTCTTTCACCAGCTAACAATAAAATTAGAGACATTTATTTGAGTGAACAAATCACATTAACCTAGCTGCTATATTCGCAATACCAACCAGTGACATCACTTTTTTTAGTGCTTTGGTGTATACACACTAAGATAAGAAAAACAAATGTTTTCAAATAGCAAGAACTTTTTGTCACACTTCTCACATCTTAACAGTGCAAAATAAAACATTTACTAATACTGGAAATACTACTTTCTGTTATAAAATAAATAAATAAATAAATCACAACCAGCAAAAAATAAACATATAATTAGAAGCAACACTATGTAAGAAAACAACTCCTGTCCAAGACAGTCATAATTATTGTGAAGACTGGTAGAGATGGGTGAAGGCTGCCAGCCTAGCCAGATAGAATTGTGAAATGTTGAATTTAAAACAATGTGGCAACATTGCCATCTGCTGTAAAGAAAGCTAAGTTAAGCATTTCTTGTTGGTCCTTTGAAATTAAAATTATTTCATCACTGCCTTTCATGTTTACAAGTCGGCTCCAGTCCGGCTAGATGAAGGCTTCCTGCCTATTGTTTTAATGCTAAAGTTAATGACCAGAATTTACATGTGGAATGTCCTTTATTGCTCTAAGTGTAAAGGAATGTAAATGCAGTTTCTGTCAGCCTGGGAACACCAGGAAAGTGTAAAAGATGATGTAAAGTTTAGCAGAACTGCAGTTTCAATTTAAACAGTGAGAACCAGAGATTATTAAGTTTTTTTGTCTGACTATCCAACTCACAGCACTGCATGTTGCTCTATAAGTAAGTTGCTTTAGAGGTGTGTTTTCTTGTAGCAATAGCTAGGAATTAGAAAGTTTAGGCTAAGTGGCTTTCTGTGATGTCAGAACTGCACTACTGATTTATTTTAAGTATTTCTGTGTGATCTCTGAACTCTCTTGATTAGCACTGACTGTGTTATAGAAAGTATTGTCTTGTGGTTTTAATTATTTATTATTAAATATTTTAAAACCTTTTAGCTGTGGCTGGTTTGTGTAGAGATAATTTAAGCTCTTTAGAGTACTTGGATGCCTTTGGTAAAATTGTACAAAGCCACTCCTATAGCTTTAGCTCTGGGTTATACTACCAATTGGATAATAATATTGCACAGAAATAATTGGATACCCTTTTAATGGCCTTTCAGTAGCTGATAAATATTAGCTGGGTGGTGGCAGTATTTACTACCGTATAGTCTGGGTTAAAGGGGGCACAGCTGGAGAACCTGTGTCAGCCTTCCCCAGAAGTGTCTGTGTGGTTGTGTAAACTCTTATCTCAAAGTGTGTGTGTGTCAGCTACTTGGGCAGGGACATGAAGCACTGGTTGGACAGAGAGGGTTCTGGAGATTTTAGCTTGCCCAGCTAGGCTGAGATCTGGACCCTATAGCTGTGCCAGTGGGGTGTCTTATTGGGGATGTGGGGAGCAAGGGAATGACCAGCCCCGGACTGACTGTGACCTCTGTGTGCTCTTAAGGGAAATTGCACTTTACTGTGTGTATTTGTTATCCTTTCCTCTCATATGAGATGCCCTCTCTGGTGTTAGTGGTGAGGATTGAGGCTCCTTGATTGCTGGGCAAGGGCACAGGTGTAACATATTAACTGGTGGCAGTGGTTGGGATATCCTCACATTTGTGTTTGACAGTGGTGGCATATCCATATCACATATTAATTAGTTGGCAAATACTAATTGGCTTGTAGTGGTGTGGGAAGAGTGTATCCTGTAACTTGTGTATGGTGAGCTTTGAAGGTGTTTTGTACTCTAAAACAGCCACACAGCGAATACTCAGAGTTCAGACCACAATTGCTTTATTTCTTTTGTTAGTTTAGTTAGTCAGGGTGATCAGGCAGCTTGTCAGCAGAGGAGTATGGAAAGCTGACAAAGAGCCAGCTGTCGGAGATGTGCCAGGCTAGGGGACTGGTGCATGGAAACCTGACTAAGGCAGACCTGATTGCAGCCTTAATTACAGCTGCATCAGAAAACAGCAACCAGGAGGACAATCAGACTGGCAGTGGAGATATAATTCCCTCAGAGAATGGACAGCTGAACATGTAGTAGTCTTAAAAATCCAGCTGGAGCTAAAGAGACTTGATTTGGAGGCCAGGCATGTGAAATTAGAAGCAAATGAGAGACTGTGACATTTGCAGGCTGTGGAGAATGAGAAACTGTTATGTCTGGAAGCTGAGGAACAAGAAAAGCAGAGGCAGCATGAGAAGGAGATGCTGACTCTTTGCCAGAGTCACGGAGGTAATGGGGAAGGGAGTAACTGGACCCCAGAAGCACAAAAGGTCAGTAAATTTCTTCCGCAGTTTAAAGAGGAGGATAATTTTGATAGTTTTATTCATATGTTTGAGAAGGTATGTAAACAGTATGAAATTGACCAAGGGTTCTGGGTACGGTTCCTGACCCCCTTACTCCATGGTAAAGCTGTAACTGCATTAGCTAAAATGTCTGACGTTGCATGTTTTGATTATACTGCTGTAAAAAATGTCTTTTAGAACTGTTTAAGCTAACATATGAAACATATAGGAAAAAGTTTTATGAGCATAGATGCAAGGCAAATGAAAGTGTATGTGAATATGTTGCTAAATTGAGCACTTATTTCCATAGATGGGCGAGTGGATGTCATGTCATCACTTTTGAAGGGCTGGCAGACCTTTTGGTGAGGGAACAAGCCCTTAGCACTTTGCCTGAGGACATGAGGATCTGGTTAGCTGATAGACAATGTGCTACTTTAGATGAGCTGGGGAAGAAGGGAGACCTATAGCTAGCAAGCAGGGCAGCCCTGCTCAGGAAGGGGACCCCCAGCACTGCTCATGGGTCTAAAGGAACCCATGGTGGGCAGCACAGACTGCCCCAACAGAATCTGCCAGTAGCAGGGGAAGCCATTAGTCCAAGTATATGTCTAGGAGCTAGGGGTAAATGTTTTGAATGCAACTAGTGGGGCCATGTGGCATACAGATGTCCATGGAGGCAAGGTGGGGAACCAAAGGTGAGGGAGCCAGTAAGTGAGAAAGACAAAATGCCAATAGTATGTTGTCTTGAGACAACAAGGGTACTAAGCTACCATCCTGCAGATGTCCTGAGAGGGAAGGATTTGGATGAGGCAGTACCATGTGCTTATGCATTTGCATGCGATCAGGCTAGGAGACAAGCATGTGGGTCTGGTAGCCTGGGGAGACCCAGACAGACTGCATACTTGCAGCCAAGACTGGTGAGGTGGTTACTTCAGGGAGTGAGCTACACTGTAGCAGTGTGACTGAAGGTGAGTCACAGCTGCTTGTGGGTACTGATGTTCCCTTGGACAGAGTGACTGCAAAGGTAGAGGTGAGTAGCAGTACCCAGGCTGACAGTGAGGCACCACTGTCAGAGGAAGCCAGACTTACTGTGATAGGGGAGCTGGGAAGGGTTACAAGGAGAGAGTTGAGACAGACTCAGCTCTCAGACTTTACATTGCAAGGCCTGAGGCACGTAGCTAGGGAGGCACCTGATTTTCAAGGAAAGGGGGAATCTGTATACTGGGACAAAGGGTTACTATACAGAGAGTGGACCCCTGAGGGAGGACTAGAAGGTGTGAGAGTACAGCAGTTGGTAGTTCCTAGAGCCTACCATTTGGCACTTCTAGCCATAGCCCATGATATTCCCTTTGTAGGTCATATGGGCATAAAACATACAAGGAGGAGAATTATGTAGAACTTCTATTGGCCTGGAATTTCCAAAGATGCAACAGGGTACTGCAGAACCTGTGAGCAGTGCCAAAAGGTAGGCAAGGCAGGAGACAAGGTGAGAGCTACTTTGATGCCTTTGCCTGTGATTGAGGAGCCATTTCAGAGGGTAGCTATGGACCTTGTGGGTCCTCTGAGTACCCCAAGTTCCACAGGGAAAAAGTATATCCTAGTGGTAGTGGATTATGCTACACTTTACCCTAAGGCAGTGGCTTTGTCCGCCACTGAGGCAGAGAAGGTGGCAAATGCTTTGTTAGAGTTTTTCAGCAGGGTAGCTTTCCCAAAAGAAATACTGTGTGACAGATGTGCCAATTTCATGTCAGACCTGCTGGCTTGTCTGTGGAAGTCCTGTGGGGTGAAGCACATGAAGACCACCCCCTACTATCCCCAGACTAATGGCCTTGTTGAGAGGTTAAACTCTACAATCAAGTCCATGCTACAGGCATTTGCAGATCTGTTTAAGAGGGAGTGGGACAAATATTTGCCCCATCTGTTGTTTGCTTACAGAGAGGTTCCCTAGGAATCCACAGGCTTTTCACCCTTTGAGTTGCTGTATGGGCATAGGGTGAGGGAACCTCTAGATTTAATCCGAGATGAGTGGAAAGGTCAGTGCAAGACTCACAATGAGTCTGTTGTGGCATATGTCTTAAACTTCAGGACAAGGCTCAGAGAACTCATGGGCTTGGCTCAGGAGAACCTGGCAGAAGCCCATCAACAGAAAAAGGTGTGGTATGACAGGAATGCTTGAGCTAGAGAGTATGCTGTGGGGCAGCAGGTAATGATTCTAATTCCTGGTAGATACAACAAGCTGCAAGCAGCTTGGGAGGGACCCTCCAAGGTGGTAAGAACATGGTGGAACTGCTAGGCAGAAGGCCAGGGCACAAATTGTAGCATGTTAACATGATGAAACCTTACCATGATATTGAGGCCCTTGTGCTGAGCATTTGCAGTGGCTTGCAGGAGGAGTCTGAGGGAGATCTGGGGACTGATCTCCCCAGTGAGGCTTGGGCTGACATCTCGGTGGAAGGGGTAGCAATGTCCCAGCAGCTATCTCCTACCCAGGTTCGAGAAATCCGAGCAGTGTTGCAGGAATTTGGGGACATGTTCATGGGGAAACCAGGGTGCACCCACCTAGTGCAACACCAGATGGATACAAGACCCCAAAGGCCTATTAGGCAGGCCCCTTATAGGGTGCCTGAGAGAGTCAAACAAACCCTGAGGGCTGAGGCACAGGAGATGTTGGAACTAGCGGTGATTCAAGAGTCCAACAGTCCCTGGGCCTCCCCAGGGGTGCTGCTGTCAAAGAAGGATGGCAGCACCAGGTTCTGTGTGGACTACAGAAGATTAAATAGTCACACAGAGTCAGTTGCTTATCCCATGCCTAGGACAATGAGGCCATAGAGCAGCTGGGTGGGGCTAAGTATCTTAAAACCATTGATCTTATCAAGGGTTACTGGCAGGTGCCCTTGACTTCCAGTGCTAGAGAGAAGTCAGCCTTTGTGACTCCTTTTGGCTTGTATGAGTTCACAAAGATGCCATTTGGGATGAAGAATGACCCTGCGACTTTCCAGAGGCTGGTATATCATATCATAGCAGGTGCAGGAGGGTTTGTTCTTGCTTACCTAGATGATATTGCCATCTACTGCCATTCCTGGCCAGCGCACCTTCAGCATGTCAGGGCGATGCTGGGTAGACTACAGAGGGCAGGGTTGACCATTAAGCTGAGCAAATGTCAGTTGGGTATGGCAGAGGTCTCCTATCTAGGACATAGAGTGGGGAGTGGTAAGATAAGGCCAGAACCGGCCAAAGTGGAAGCCATTCAGGCATGGCCTGCACCTGTTACTAAAAAGCAGGTGAGGGAATTTTTAGGGACAGTGGGGTACTACAGAAAGTTTGTCCCCAGTTATAGTACCATAGCTGCTCCCCTCACAGACCTGACAAAGACAAACAGGCCAGATAAGGTATTGTGGACCCCAGCATGTGAGCAGGTGTTCCAGAAGCTTAAAGAAGCTTTGGGAGGACCCCCTGTGTTAGCCAGTCCAGATTACCGCAAAAAAATTGTTGTGCAGATGGATGCTTCAAACCATGGGGTGGGGGCTGTACTTAGCTAGACTTCATCAGAGGGGGAGGAACACCCAGTAGTTTATCTCAGTCATAGGCTCCATCCCAGGGAGGGATGCTATGATGCTATGCAACTGTAGAAAAGGAATGTCTAGCCATAGTGTTGGTATTGCAGAAACTCCAACCTTATTTGTATGGAAGGAAATTCACTGTTATGACAGATCACAACACTCTAACATGGTTAAATAGAGCCAGTCAGCAAAATGCCAAGTTGCTAAGATGGATCTTGGGGTTGCAAGCATATATGTCAGTGTAGCACTGCAGAGGGGTTAGCAATGTCAATGCAGGTGGGTTCTCAAGACAGGGAATGGGGTGAGGTACACCCCGATAGACCTAACCCTCTCAAGCGGCGTTTCTCAAGAGTCACTTGAAAAACTAGCTTGAGTTTTCCGGGGGGGGGGGGGGTGAAGACTGGTAGAGATGGGTGAAGGCTGCCAGCCTAGCCAGATAGAATTGTGATGATAATTCTATCATTTGTAAATGTGAATGTTGAATTTAAAACAATGTAGCAACATTGCCATCTGCTGTGAAGAAAGGTAAGTCAAGCATTCCTTGCTGATCCTTTGAAATTAAAATTATTTCATCACTGCCTTTCATGTTTACAAGTCAGCTGCAGTCCGGATAGATGAAGGCTTCCTGCCTATTGTTTTAAGGCTAAATTTAATGACTAGAATTTACATATGGAATATCCTTTATTGCTCTAAGTGTAAAAGAATGTAAATGCAGTTTCTGTCAGCCTGGGAACACCAGTAAAGTGTAAAAGATGGTGTAACGTTTAGCAGAACTGCAGGTTCAATTTAAACAGTGAGAACCAGAAATTATTAAGCATGTTTGTCTGACTATCCAACTCACAGCACTGCCTGTTGCTCTATAAATAAGTTATTTTAGAGGTGTGTTTTCTTGTAACAATAGCTAGGAATTAGAAAGTTTAGACTGAGTGGTTTTCTGTGATGTCAGAACTGTACTACTGATTTATTTTAAGTATTTCTGTATGATCTCTGAACTCTGTTGACTAGCACTGATTGTGTAGTAGAAAGTATTGTCTTGTGGTTTTAATTATTTATTATTAAATATTTTAAGACATTTTAACTGTGTCTGGTTTGTGTAGATATAATTTAAGCTCTTTAGAGTACTTGTATGCCTTTGGTAAAACTGTACCAAGCCACTCCTATAGCTTTAGCCCTGGGCTATACTACCAATTGGATAATAATATTGCACAGTAATAACTGGACACCCTTTTAAGGACCTTTGAGTAGCTGATAAATATTAGCTGGGTGGTGGCAGTAATTACTACCGTATAGTCTTGGTAAAAGGGGGCACAGCTAGAGAACCTGTGCCAGACTTCCCCAAAAGTGTCTGTGTGGTTGTGTAAACTCTTATCCCAAAGTGTGTGTGTATCAGCTACGTGGGCAGGGACATGAAGCACTGGTTGGACAGAGAGAGTACTGGAGATTTTAGCTTGCCCAGCTAGGCTGAGATCTGGACCCTATAGCTGTGCAAGTGGGGAGTCTTATTGAGAACCTGGGGAGCAAGGGAGTGACCAGCCCCAGACTGACTGTGATCTCTGTGTGCTCTTAAGGGAAATTCACTTTACTGTGTGTATTTGTTATCCTTTCCTCTCATATGAGACACCCTCTCTGGTATTAGTGGTGAGGATTGAGGCTCCTTGATTGCTGGCCAGGGCATGGGCATCACAATTATATCTAGACATTCTGTGAAAATCTGGACAGTGAGCTACTGAGCTTGCTATGCTATAAATGATAACTCTAGCTGTGGACGAGTAGCATTTTTTTCTTTTACCTGTTTGAGGAAGAAGTTGAGCCGCTGGCGTGGACATAAATTTTCTCATCCTCTGTACCTTGAGTGACCTGTCCTTGATTCCTAGCTAATCTGGGACCAGACTTCAGATTTCAGGGAGTGGCAGACTAGGAGTGCAGTAGTCAGAAGAAAGTTAAGAAATCCTGCCCAATAAGTTCAATGAATCAATGTACAAATGTACATAGACTGAGCTGAGGTAAACACTTAGCCAAATTCCAACTGTCTGGCAGTCTGCCTCACAAAACTGACGTCATTGTACACGTCTCCACATTTAATGACATCAGCAACAACTTTGTAAGGGGAGAAATTCCAAAACAAAATGGAAAATTCTTGATTGAAAGAGGCCACTCGGGAATTCGTGGCACCCCATTATTTTGCCCTCAAAACTGGTAAATACTGAGGAATTTCTGTACACTTGAAAGGTATGAGGGGACCCATCACTGTAGAAACTAAGGTATGTGTAACCTTTAGAATATAAGCTACAGGTACCTTTCAGAGACCAGCAAGGGGCATGCTGGGGGTCTCACAGGCATCAGCATCCTGGATCCTCTACCAATTCCTGGATGCTATGCTCCGACATGCCAGTCAGCACATATATTAGTTCTGAGGAGAGGGACAGAAATATGTAGCAGCTCTACTGGATAGCACACTACCCTGCAGTACTTGGTGCCATAGATTGCACTCATGTAGAAATGAATGCACCAGCTGGGGAACAGGGAAGCCTCTGCACTAACAGAAAGGGCTACCAATGTATTAACCGCCAAGTCATGTGTAATGCCAAGGGAATCATCGTGGACATGTGTGCTGGCAACCTTGGCAGTTACCACAACTCACATATCTGGCACACCTCTTACCTGTACCAGATGTTTGCTAGGTGGGATTCCCACAGGGTCATCTACTGGGGGATATAGGCTATGCACTGGAACTGAGGCTGATGACACTGATCAGAAATGTACACACGCTCACAAAAGAATGTCATAATGAGGCACATGCTCAAACCAGAAATGCCATAGAGTGTGTGTTTGGGCTGCTAAAGTCACTGTTTCAGTGCCTAGATACATCTGGAGGAGCCCTGCAGTACAATCCACAGACATGTACAGAAATCTTCACAGTATGCATCATGCTACACTAAATAATCCTGAGGAAACAGCTGTAGCAAGATCAACAAGGTGAAGGGGCACACATCAAACTACCAATGCCAAGTCACCACAGCCACAGGCAGATGAGGAGTCAGAGGGGGAACCACCAGCTGCTGTGGGTGTAGGCAGACATAGGCATGCTCATTATGCCCTTGCATTGACTAAGAGACAACACATCGCACATTCACTCACCACCTAGAGGCCTAAAACATTTCTCCTACTCACATACATATAATAACATTGATGGCAGACAACTCACACAACCTTTACCCCCCATGTATTTGCTGTGTACTGTTTGCATCAGAGTCAGCCCTGGACTAACACTGTGGCAACTGCTGCATATACAAGGTAAGTCCTGAACCTGGAATGTATTGTTTAATAATATTATGGCATAGCTTTGTATTTTATCATTTGTTAGAGTAAGCAAGTAAAAGGTAGGAGATGTATACCAACATTACAATAACATGTGACAGCAGAGACTTATTTGACTTATATGTGTGCAAGTAGTAGGCTTCAGACATCAAAGATTCACAAGGTCATACCTCTTAAAAATACCGATGATCATGGCAGGTCCTCAGTTTAGCATCATACGTTTGTACTGGAAACTCATTGATGAGAGAAGTTAGAAAGTAATGATACACATTGCAGTTTCTGACTTCACAACCCTCATAAGATCAAACAACAGGCAGGATGCAAAACAAGGAGAGTAACAAGATCAACATATACTTGTTTGTGCCATAACAGTAACTCACCTTTGTTTACCCCCCAAAAAACAGTCTATGCTTATATATGCCATAACAGTAACTCAGATATGTTGCCCCTGAGCAGAACAATTTAACCCTTGTATGTGCCATAACAGAAACTCACCTTTCCTCCCCCCAAAGAACAGTCCAGTCTTGTTTGTTTCATAACGCTAAATCACCTTTGCTCAATCCAAAACAACAGTCTATGCTTGTATGTGCCATAACTGTAAGTCGGCTTTGTTTCCTCCATCTACAGAACAGTTGTAACCTTGTAAGTGCAATCACAGTGACTCACTTTTGTTCCCCCCACAAAAGCACAATCTATGCTTGTTTGTGCCATCCAACCTGCCCTTCAGCTGTTGGCAAATGCAATTCATGTTATTGCCGGTTGGTATCTTCACACATGTTAAGGCCATTGATATAGCATGGCTTACAGACTGCATATCTCAGAGTACTGGTCACATAACTGATGAATGACCGGGAAACACAGAAAGGTAAGATAGAGCTGCATATTTGCAAGCAATGATCATAACAGGTTGCTTGATTACTATGTACACTACATCCAAATATAATAAATGTGAAAATAACAGTTTATGGTTTGATATCACTGTACATTCTGTTGCTGTTGGTTGTATGAATAATAACTTCAGTTCTTTGCTGCAAAGCTGTTTGTGTGGCAAAGAGGGATAAGGCACCCATCCTGTTTTCTGAAGGAGCACTAGAGTGGGAGTTGAAGTCCAGACCTATGTAGACATCTCTCATATGTACTAACATTTTCTACTGTGTATGTCATAGATTGCTTTTCCTCATTTCAACTACTTCTCCCTTTTTTCTTTTTTCTTTTCTTTTATATTAAATAGTACTAAAAATCTGACAGAGAAAACACAATTTCCCAACAAATAAAGAGGAAGTTGGATGTTAATGAAACAGAACCCGTGAGCTGTGCACTCCTTACTTGCATTTCCAACCTTGACAGACCTACATGTAACACTTTGTAAGTCTAACCTAAGACACCCACCTGATGTAAACATTTAAAGTTGCCATCTCACAAACACAAACACTGAGGGAGTGCCTGCACTTATGTTTATGTCCCTATGTGGATCCAATTTTTTGGGATTCAGCAATTCTAATAAGTTCAGACCTAATTTGCATATTCACCATGCTGACAGCCCTGAATCTACACCACTGACAACTGTGTAGCTAGGGAAACTGAGGGGGAGCTGAATGTTGAACACAGAATGGAGTATATTATTTTGGGATTATATCTGCACAGAGGAGTACTGCTTTCTAGATGGATATGCCTGCATTTCTCATACCTCTCAGCTGTACAGGTTTTTGCAGACTGTCCAGATTTTTGGCTCATATGTTTGGCCTGTTGTTCATAATATTTGTGGTTTTCTGACAAATCACTGAGATGATCTGAGGACTTATGTCACTAAATAATGATATTCATTTGAGTTTCTAACTTTAAATCCTTCAGAAAATGCATGCTAAAGCAAACTCTGTTACTCTAGCAACTTTCTAATTTTATGAGAGAAATATTTCAAATATGTCCCTATTTTTGGGCCTTTGTCCCCGCATTTTGTCAGGTTTTGTCCATATTTCTTGCACTAACAGGTTAGGAGGTATGCATCACCTACATATTGCATATGCTGACATGTAACTGAATAGTCCGTTTAATGTTTTTTTATATTTAGATTAGCACACAGTTACACATTTAGCTGTTTGCAATTTATACCTCCCAACTGCACAGATTTTTGTAGAAAGTCCAGATTTTTGTTTCATTTTTTTGGTCCATTTTTCATAAAACTGTGATTTTCTTTCAAAACATTGCCAAGTCATTAAAGACTGAAGTCAGAAAATAATGACAGACATTTGAGCTTCAGATTTCATACCTTTCATAAAAATCATGCTAACACAATACCTTTTATTCTATCAACTTTTTTATGTTTGTAACAGCAAAATTAAAAATTGTCCCAAGTTTTGGTCCTCCCCCCATTATGTATGGCTTTGTCCAGATTTCTTGCCCTAAAAGGTTGACAGGTATGGTCTTCATTACTTACATGTACTGTTCATTTGGGGGTGTGGGAGCAAAGCTATATTTCTGTTCTGGCACAAAGTTATGTTGCTTTTGGTATTCTTCTTTTGTTGCATCCAGCCTATTAGAGTCAGTTATGTACAAATCTCACACACATACTTCTCAACTGTACAGATTTTTGCAGAATGTCCAGATTTTCCTCACATTTTGGGACTGTTCCTCATCCAATTTATGATTTTCTAGCAAATTACTGGGATGATCTGAAGAATGATGTCACTAAATAATGATATACATTTGTGTTTCACACTTCATACCCATCAGGAAAATTCATGCTAAGACAAATCCTGTTATTCTAGCAACTTTCTAAGTTTATAAGAGCAGTATTAAAAATATGTCCCTATTTTTGGGCCTTTGTCTCCCCATTCTGTCAGGCTTTGCCCATATTTTTTGCACTAAGAAGATGAGCTTTATGTAACACATTTTACATGTTTTTCTATCTGTGTAGCCTCCTTTCTGTGGTTGTATTTCAAAAGTTTTGGAATACAGACAGAACACCAGCATGGAGTCTACATGGTTGCTTTATTCATTGTTGAATTGCTCCACTATGTTTCCTGTGTTGATTAGCATGTTATTCAGCTGCTTATGCAGCAATTAGCATTCCATGGTGTTTCACTTCTTTCCATGGGGGTGCACGCCTCTACATATCCTTTACTGAATTTAAATATTCCCGTGGCGAAGTGTGCATTGTGCTGCTACACAAATACTGTGAAAAACCACCATGCAGGCTGTATTGAATCCCCTGGTATATCTTTGTTTTATGTGTGGAATGCAACTGTATAATAATATTGCATCCAATCCCCAAATTAATGTCAAACAATGTAAAAGTTTGGCTCTTAATAAAAGGATCCCAAGGTATGAGGATATTTTTAGGCAACAGGATTTAATTGTTCACCAAAATGCAGCAATATGTCATGTTTTTGAATTCATTGCGGATTTTCTATACAGCTGTGGATCTGAGGAATGCCAAAAAAACTAACCAATTTGGGGGTGACTCCACGTATAAAAAATACTTTCTTGGTGAAAAGCATCTGAATAATAACAAGGTAGTATTTTAATAAGGTAACTGTATATCTCTTAATGCCATCTCTTTAAATGTTTATACATAGCTTCCTTGTATAAAGGTGCATCTATATTACCAGGCTAGCCTCTTTGTCTGCTTTCATGAAACAAGCAATCATCATGTTCTTTATTTAGTTCATTCATAACACTCTCTTCAGCACTGGCAAATCATGATATTTTTTTTTAGGTTTAGCCGCTATTAAAATTCTAATCTCATCAGCTCACATATTTTCTAATGAGGATGAAGCAGTTATTAAGAATGGGTTAAGAATGCTTTTTATCCAACTTTTTACAGATGTTGTGAGGATATCAGATATTGTTATCTGTGCTAGCATGTCTGGCTACAGGTTTGTAAATACTTGTAGATAATTATACATTACCCTGTGCTATAAATACCAGCATGAGTAGCTATAATTTTGTAAATAAGTTTAAGTTTTGTTTTGGTTGTTTCTTTGATTTGTGTAAGATGTTTGAATCAAACAGTGTTCTTCTGGCTGACCAAATATACATATTGGCCAGGATTCACTAATCCTCCATTTAAGACTAAGTCTTACATGGAAACTGCAGTCTAAGAGTATGATGTCAGCGCATCATGCATACTCATGAGGGTGCGCTGACTCAACTCTATGGCTTACACGAAGCGTACACCAGTGCAGGGGACATGTCAGACTGCCGAGCAGTCCAAATATCCATGCCCCTGCAAGTGCCTAAACTGCAAATGTCAACTGAAATGAGCGAGTCTGCTCAATTGTCCACATACCCAACACTACACTCCCCCACATTCTAAATCCCTGTACAAGTTTAAAATGTAAAGCTTTCCTTTTTTTTTATTATTCCCGATATAGCTGCCCGTATTTGCGCGTCTATGCGCGGGTTTGCCCATTGCGTAGCTACAGTTAGCAGTGTAGACATCGAAGAGGATAACAAACTATTTATATGCAAATTAAGCCAAATAGCAATAGCGTAGTGGTAGAGCCCTCGCACAAAGAGGAGGCATTCCCAGTTTGAGTCCCGCCACTCCCCTACCTATTTTCTGTAGGAAATGTGTGCATAAAAAGAATTCCTGACATTCACCTTTTAAATTTCAGTAAAATGCATTGAAATGGCCTATGTGGTAGTGAACGATATTTTATATATATATATATATATATATATATATATATATATATATATATATATATATATATATAAAGGTGGGATGGTCATGCATACTGATAAATGCATAAGTAATGTATCTTAAGCAATGTGAAGCACTACTAAGCAAAGTTTACTAGTATTAAGCACAGTTAAGTACAATTGCTCATAGCTTAGCACTGCTTTAACTAGCGCAATAGTTTTGCGCGGAGCTGTGCATCGCGCAAACATGTTTGCGCAGAGCGCTGCACTGTGCTAACTAGTGCAACGCCGGGCAACGTAGAGCAACATCGAGCAATGTTGGGCAAAGTTGAGCAAAGTCGGCTAAACACAGCCACAACTCCTAGCCGATCTGGCCAGTAGTAAAATAAAAAGCAATGACAGGCCTCGAACCCGGGATACTGTGCACCATAATCACAGTACTAAACCACTAAGCCATATCAGCCTTAAATATGGATGCATTTCCAACACACTCATATATATCAATGGAAATTTACCCATTGCTAAGCAGGTTTGCTTTTAGCTGAGATTTTTCAAAACCGGCCAATCACAAATAAGTATGGGAAATGAGGCATATTTAAGCTCCACAGGTGAGAATAATTGCCATAACTGGTTGTAGCTCCCATCTGCAGACAGTATGGCCAGTGTTGGAGAGGGCTCTCATTTTCGAGCACAATGGTGGGGTATTGAGGAGTCAAAAGTAATGGTTTGGCTCCTCGTCCATCATCATGATGCAAGACTCCTGCAGGGCCAGTTTCAGGGCACTGAGTACAAAATAGAAGCCTGGAACCATCTAGCACATGATCTCACCAGTGCCACAGGCATCCTTCGGACTGTTGAGCAGGTCAGACACCACTTCTCAGACCTGAAGAGATGCAAGGAGGACAGACTGAACCAGTGGATACAGGAGGCCTGTGAAATGGAAAATGCCCCACTACTGGGTATGTAGCCATGGAATGAAGTATGTAAGAATTGCTATTGTAGTCTATGTTATGGATACGTATGTCTCAATATCCCTTCATTTACTTCACAGCTGCAGGTGTCTGTGCTGCGAATCAGCAAGCCTATGTAGATAGGCTGCTAAGGCTCCACCACCAGGCAGGTTAGTAATTATTCTGTATGTGTTGTCATATAAAAGAAGTGATAGAGCCTGAAAAAGAGTGTTGTAACCCATTAATAAAGGTATAATGAGTGTTGAATAACTTCTCTGCATGTACTGTTATATAAAATAAGTGAGACAGCATGAAAAGGTGTTGTAACCCATTAATAAAGGTATAATATGAATTGAATAAAAGACCTCTGCATGCACTGATATATCAAGTAAATGAGAGAGCCACTAGAAAAGTGTGTAATGTAATTAATAAAGGTATAATTCCTGGAGTGTGTCCGTGTCACTTTCTTCGATATGTTGTTGCACCCTTGCATTATAGAAATAGTACTGTTGTATTAAGCGCAGTCAACCCACACATGGGTAGGCCCATATAAAGTGGATGAAGGGAGTGCCAGTAGCTGTTAAGCATATATACAGTCCTCAACTTCGGTTCATGGCCGGCATGTACAGGTTAATCTGGCACATGAGTAGCTTCTTATTGTGTTCCCCAGAAATGTCAGTGTGCTGCTAGAAATGTAGAGGGCTGTCAACATATACCTGATAATGTCACCTGAACACATCCAGATATGTAGATATATAAATATAAATGAAAAATATAAATATGTAGCAGTAACATCTGCATCCAGGACAGTTTGTATGTCAGATACAGGTCAGGTATATCAAGAACTAGCAAAACCCATTTTACAATTTAACAGACATTGCCTAGTGTAATAATACATGTAGGGGATATATAACTGCAGTCAATAGGAATGTAGTGTAAACTATAAGTATATATAAGTTGCTAATGGAGGTATCTTTTTATACCCTACTGTATGTACATAAACAATGCAATTCCACACCTCAATGTGTATGTCTAATCTCATAACATTTGTTGGGACAAATGTCCTATTGGTTTATAAATATCTGCATTTACTTTGATGCAAGTGCCCTGTTTACATACCACAATCTTGGTGGTCTGTTGCCACCAATCAATCCTGCATGCTTTTGGAATGTCCACTGTTTTTCTATATAGGCATGTGTTATGCTTGCTGTTCAACTGTTGGAACTCTGGTGTGTTGGGTTAATGGGAATACTACTGTATGCTGTTACAACTACATTGGAATGCTGTTGGCTATTACTAACCCATATTGTCGTTAAATCCTCCTAAACATAGAATGTGTGGGAAGGCCGGTCCCTGTGGACCCACCTGTCCCATGTCAGCTGGCGATGGCACCTGGCACCAGCAGGTCCGGTGCCCAGTCCGGGACCTCCTCCTCCATTGGTCCTGTGCCACCTTTGGGTGGAAGCGCTGCAGGGGATAGGACTCGTCCCCCCGTGCAAGCGTGGCTGGAGGAGGGCCACCTATCACCCTCTGAACGGTCCAGGCTGTGGTGCGTAGGGAGATCCAGCGTTTAGTCGCTGATCCTCTAGTGACTGCCCATGGGTGGGGATCTCAGTTCCACTGCTGCCATCTGTGGGCTCATGGGCTTGCAATTTCCAAACACCCTTCCCCATCAATGGTGTACACCCACCCCATGTGTCATATTCCACACCTGTATGCATCTTATTTGTCTTGTCTGTTTACCTCCCCAACCTACCTCCCAAAATATACCTAATTCCCCTACCCCACATTCCACTCTCACCTGAAAAAAAAAAAAAATGGGCAATCTGCTCCCACAAAAAAATTACGCCCTATACATAGCAGCCCATTTTGCACACATGTCCGCTGGACACATAAACTGAAATTTAATTGGCAGTACAACATACTTTGTTGTTCTCACCCCTCTCTCAGGGGTGGAAGGTTTCAAATTTCCATCCAAATTACTAGTATATGCACAGCTGTTGCTGTTAAAGAAATAGGCAACTATGGACCTTCCCTACACCCATCCTGCACATCCCAAGCTGTTTTCCCTACTGTCTTTCCCTCTTTGTGCCCCTTTTTCACCACTTTCCTATATCCTCATTTTCTTTTCTTTAAAAAAAGAAATGAGCGCGGGGGTTAGCAGGAGTAAGCACTTTTAAGCAGTAGTTAGCGGGTTTGCGCGAGTGTTCGCCTGTGTGCACTTAGCTAAGTATTGCTAAGCGTTGCGCAAACCTGCGCAAACCCACTAACAACTGCTTAAAAGTGCCTTAGTCACCCTGCATGTGAGGGGTCTTGTTCTGCTCAGCAGCAAAATAAAACACCAATGTCAGTCTAGAAACCCGGACCTTAGACACACTAGACTGCATGAAGTACCACTAAGCCACAGTAGATATACAGCAGGTTGTTGCTGAAATATATATATCATGCATCAGAAGGAGTGAATGTAAAGGTAAGATAGGAATGCCATAACACAAAACCTGTTCTGCGGAACTTTACCAGCAGTTGTTGTGGAATATCATTGCACAACTGTGATAACAGAACCAGCCATTTTAGCAGTAAATAATGTTACAGCAGCACTTTACAACCCCCACACAGTATCATAGCAGGACAATCCCCACCCAAATGTACAAAATACCTGTGTGTTCAAGGTCCAGCAAGAATGTAGGTAGGCATACTCAGTACTGGAATTGTTCAGTTTTCATGCGCATCCTGTGCTAATGTTAACAAAAAAACACAAACTGTGCAGAAGAGAGTACATTAATATCCACAGTATAGCAGTTCACAAACAGTTCATGTGCCAAATGAAAACATCTCAATAACTACGTATGTATGGCAGCTAATTGTATAAGTAGAAACAAAACTACATACTCCCATGTATCTTGTGTTAGTATTTGTAGGGGTGAGTACAAATCTACACTATCAACTGTGTACTGGAAGTGGCAACATTCAAGTCTGAGTACAACATTCAAATCACTGGCTACACCGCTAGCATCAGTTATAAGAAGTATACCAACCTTCTGATTTACACAACGGTGTCCACAGCAAACAAGCATGGTCCCCATTTCGGAAAGCTGAAAGGGCTATGCCTACCTGACTTAGCAATTTATAGAATCGGGTTGCTATTACAGTGAGTACTGCAAGTACCACACAGCAGGCTACATGCAATTTCCAAATGGTGTCCACCAATTGGTGCAGAGGCCATCACATGCACATGTCCAGATACCCATAAAAACAGGCTGAACTTGGCTGTCCACACATGCAATCATTTCATTGGAGGTACGGTGGGAGAGAGAGAGAGAGAGAGAGAGCGAGAGAGACAGTGACATGGATGCAGACGCAGACAACAGCTGCAGAAAAAAAAAAAAAAATATATATATATATATATATATATATATATATATATATATATATATATATTGAAAGAAAAAGTTATATATTGAAAGAAAAAAAGAAAAAATAAAAGAATATATTGAAAAAAAATATATATAAAAAAAATATATATTAAAAATACATTGGAAAAAAAATAATATATTGAAAAATAAATAATATATTGAAAAAATATATATATTGAAAAAAATATATTGGAAAAAAAATATATTGAAAAAATATATTGTAAAAAAAATGTGTTGAAAAATAATTGATATATTGAAAAAAAATATATTGAAAAAATATAAATATATCTCAAAAAATAAATAAGATATAACAAATAAATTATTACAAAACACACAGAAACGACAATATGAACACATACAAAGGAAAGGTATGTAACAGCTATGTATTTACTGGCATGTAGTAGATGTTTATTAAGAGTACTCTACATAGTTTGAATCATCCATATGTGGCAGCAGTACGTATCTATGCACAGATGCCCTGCATAAGTACTGGCATGGAGAAATCAGTGTGCAGCTGTCTGCAGTGGGATATGACTGTGACATATGTAGTTCAGCATTAAATGTCAAACATCTGATCCATGTTATCTGTGTTCTGTACAGTAGTGTGTATAATGTCTGTTTGGGGGAGTAGCGCATACGGTTATATAAACATGGATGTGACAGAGTAACAAATGCATGATAGTCATATTAATGTGTAGCTTAGCATTGGCAACAGCTGTACCAGGCTACTATGCTAATCTAGCATTTGCAGCTATATATACACCCTCTAATATTACTGTGTGCTCACATGTGACACCTGTTCATGTTGCAGCAAGGCCCAACAGGTCAGCTGTGAGATACATGAACTTACAACAGTGTGGACCTTGTGTGTGTATGGCACACACATATGGAGATATCTGTTTGTGCCAGACATATTAGCATCTGTACATGTGCATAGAGCAAGGGACATACTGCTACCGTTTGTGAAGGGTGGACATATATATGTTGTTGAAGGTTGTTATGTGCATATTTCTATGTAGGTTGTAGTGTGTGGCAAACAAGACAGCATACAGTGCTGGTATATGATATGTGGTGGTTAAACGCTGTGGGTATGATTCGTCAGGTTTGCAGTGTTGCAGCCAGTGAGGCCTGCTAAAGCTACATGGGCTGAGAGCACCTTCAATGCATTCCGCACAACACTGTGCAATATTATGACATAACTGCATACCTCACAACCTTCACATAAGTGATATCCCCACCATGAAAGGTGGACTGTATATGTGCCTATATGTATATGTATATGTACACCAATGGATGTTTATATGTATGTGTGTAAATATATATATATATATACACATATATATATATATATATATATATATATATATATATATATATATATATATATAGAAAGAGAGAGAGAACGAGATAGGGAGAGAGACAGGGACATATTTACTGCAACAGATGCCTGGTGACAAAGCCATGGACTCAAGCTCAATGTTGTCACTGCATTGGCATCCCTTCTTGCAAAAACTCTGTACCCATTAACTAACACCTAGGTGGTAGTCTACTAAACACCGAAGGTGTGATAAGAGACCATGGGACACAGGTGGACAGTAGTCTCCCCTCTGATAATCACAGTGCCACATTAGTCATGTCATCTGTCTACGTGGCACTCGTCATCACAAAAGCTGTGTCATCCAGGGAAATATAGGTCAGTGTTCCCCTCTTCTCATCACACATAAAGCCCATTATAGAGTACAATGCCCCAATGCCCCATGTGGTATGTACCTTACAAGACATCTACAGCAACTGGAAATGACACAGACATACCTCACAAAGAGTAATACCGGCCTCAAACAGATGCCCTATACAGACCGTCTCACAAACCCACAGCTAGACTTTGTCGCATACCGCCTACCCAGAGGTGACCTCTGCCTAACATACTAAGCTATGTCAAACCCAGAGCTGTTGGACATGCTCCACGTAAACAGATCGCAATCCCTAGGAGCCACACGCTCTAGGGACCTAAACCTTGTGACCTCAATAAACAGCACATGCTGGAGGGATAGATTCCTATCTCAGAGACATCCCATACTCTGGAACAAACCACCTATCAATAGCAGACAAAGCTACTAATTAGCAGTCGTCATAAATAATCCTGATGACTGTATGGGAGATAGGAAATACACCCCAGAAATCACCTCTGTGGCTCTGCTTGTCAGGGCCATGAGAAACATAATTACCTGTGTGTCAAAGGCCAGGGTAGCGTATGGCTAGACCTCTATAGGCCCTAGGGCCAATAGCCTATTATCTACCTATGAAGTGATACACACCCACATGTACTTGTTGCAATAATTGCTATGTGAGGTTGACTGAGTGTGATGGTGAATGTGTTGGTGAATGTGTCAGAGTTCTGTATATGTGTAATAGCTTAGTGGGAAACTGTTTCTGTCATGGTATTATGTGAATTAGCTGTGATCCCAGCAAAAGATGTGTATGCAATTGCTAGGTGGAAAAAAGCAGTATGCCCTACGGTTTGTCGTAGTCCCTTGGTGTCGACTGGGGTGTCCCATTGTAGGCTAAAGCAGTACATGTATGCTTATTGAGTGTTACTGCTGGTGAATACAACTCCTGTATGAACTGTAGTACTACCTGAAGCTGTATGCCTAAACAGCACAGTATGGTGTATGTCCACATTTCTTGGAACCACTGTTTTGTGTGTTCCCTGTAGTCCTCACAGATTACATACCTCAGGCATATGATTTCGTAACTACTGACACACAGTACTGTATGGTACACAGGTAAAGGTCATCTGGGTTGCCATACCTTTGTTTCTGGTATGTATGTCTGATATGTGTGTGGGTATGCCTGTACCATGGCCTCGGTCATATGTGTGTTACAGGATATAGGTGCGTATCTAGCAACATGTATAGTATAGTACAGCAGTATGCCACCTATATTAATGAATGTGCACATTTGTTAGGCAGGGGTTTGCCATCAACGACTAGTGTGGTATACTGGTATTACTGTAACTGGACTTTACAATCATTGTAATGGATTACATATTTCTTGATGCATTAGCTTGATATATACCTCCTGTGGCTAGGTGGTGCATTGTGTTGCATACAGTGTACCATGTACTGTTTATAGTCTTACATACTGGATTATCTTTGTTGCTGTGCAAAACATGGTTTGATATATAGAGTGTGCCAGGCACTGTCAGGCAGTTGTGGGCTGAACACTGATATGTGATATTGAAAGTGTGTATCCTCTGATCCTCTGACAGCCAGTAGGTTGCTATATATGGCAGTTTATTGATATCTGTACTTTAGAATGTTAAGTGTGCCACATGACTTGCTCACACATATTATTTCATTGTCTTCCAGGGTCATGTCCCACCATCATAACCCCAGCTATAGCACGGCAGAGGAGGAACTAATAACAACAAGCCTGGTGCAGCACTATGCCCTGCTGTTCTCCAGAACCAGCCAGGACCAGCATGAGCAGGCTGCACTGTGGCAAAATCTTGTCTGTAGGATAAATTACATAGGCATGCATAACTGGACATATGAGCAGGTACGCCATCACTGCAGTGATTTAATTAGACATGTCTGGCAGTGTGCATCTGATATCCATAGACAACAGCTTGCCACAGGTGGTGGGGTAGCCATCCATCCCCCCCTCACCAGAGTGGAAGAGCTGCTCCTGAGCCAGGTGGCTCCTGGCCAACAACAACAACAACAAGTAACATGTATCATAATGGAGGCCAGAGCCATACAGCAAGTTGACACGGAGCGTGAAAGGTAACATGGCATAGCTGTAGACAACTGTTACCTCTATTGGTAGAGCATGCTTATGTGAGATGTGTACTATGGAGTTAGAAGATGTGGTGCCTAGTGTTGTGCAATACTAATAATTAGGAATACAATCTGTAGGCCTGTGACTGTCAACCGTTGTACTACTGTAACATTGCAAACACACAGTAGCAATGCCACAGTTTTTGCTACTGACAAACTGTCTCATAACCATGTAGGTTCCTCTGGTGTGACAGCAAGGCAGCAGACCCATGCTGGTGAGTATATTCTACATTTAAAATTGCTAATTATATGTGCATGTCATAGGTGAGGTGTAGGCCACGTACACGTATCACACCTACGCATAATGCATGCTGTGCATGTTTGCTGTGAGACTATGCACATCCCAGTAATGTGGGAAGCCACCTAAAACACATACAATACACAGAGCATCCCACACAATTGTGGCAATACTGCAGTGGACATTGGATAGGCAGAGTCCATACACATGCACACAACATACACAACTTTGTCATATGCAGTACATGTTAACATGCTACACATGTCGTATTCAGACACCCGCTGTAAGGTCACACTCCAGTATCCCAAATGTCATCCACACAGCACACATAATATACTTGAGGGGTAGATGCCTCTCATGTCGCTGTGCGACACTCTTCAACACATAACACATTCATGTTAGGCAATACCCCCTATTGGGCACCATACAAACCCATGTAACAACTGGCTGTGAAATGGTGAATGTAGCCATGGTACTGCAGTTCTGGTACAGCATGGTATGTGCCAGTCTGGCACACATTAGTAGCCTTGAGTGACCACATGATGCTGCATGATGATGGCTCATGGTACTACACCGCATCCAGTTACAGTGACCACAGTACCACACATAGTATTAACTGCTATGCACCTCAATGTTGTGTGTGTGCAAACATATGCACCTATACATAATATGTATAGCAATCACCATTTGTACAAAGTGACACATATATGTCTTGTAATGCTACTGAGTTTATAGGTCACATGGCACACACTGTGTATGTGTGATGTTTAATGTTGCAGTTGTGTTGTAGCATGCCATGTCATGGCTGGCACTGGCATGTCCACAATATGTCCTACACTCACCATAACCACTGTACAATGGCTATGTTGAGCAATGGTATTCCATCAGGTATACATGCACCACTCATCCTGTGTGTATACATAGCATGCATGTACTAAACCTGTGTCCACAATCATCTGCTAAAGACACAGACACTCTAATCAGAAATGGATATCTATGTGACACACAGATACACATCCAGACATGGTATGTATACCTGTAAGTGATGGTGCACAGGACATTGCAGAGCTTTTAATACTTGCACAGCAATGTTGTGTCCATGTACACATTGCGTTCCAGGGTGAGGCCAATCACTGAACAACAACACACATGCATGAAAGCCATGTATACTGTTATTAGCAAGGGCTGTCTACACCCGCACTGCATGCTGTTGAGCAACACACATCCTGCATGCTGACATGTATGATATAACTGTTTGCCTTGTGATACTGTACCCCACCATCACCCGCTATTGAGTATGTTCTGGATTGCTGGTAGTGTGTTTGTGTGTGTGTGTGTGTGTGTGTGTGTGTGTGTGTGTGTGTGTGTGTGTGTGTGTGTGTGTGTGTGTGTGTCTGTTTTAGTGAGGAGTGCATTTGTGTGCATGTGTGCATGTGTGCAAGTGTGCATGTGTGCATGTGTGCAAGTGTGTATGTGTGCAAGTGTGCATGTGTTCATGTGTGCATGTGTGCATGTGTGCATGTCTTCATGTGTGCATGTGTGCATGTGTGCCGACATCATGTACAGGTTGTAAAGTGTGTTTCCTGTCGTCCTCTCAAAGGTGCTGACTTTGGGCTAGTTCACTGCAACGAGGAAACTAATGTCACTGAGGAAAATAGTGATGATGATGATAGGTGTGTTGAGGCACAGGCATGTTTGCCAGGGTCTGTCGTTGGGCCACCAATCAACAGTACACAAGTGTCCACCCCATCCATGCACACAGTCATACTGCCAATACATCCACCACCAATGTCCTTAGCTGAGGGACAGCATACAGTCAGCATTGGCCTGGACAGTGTGGTATCCATGGCACATGCATCCCGACACAGCAGCCATACCCAAATGTCTGGAAGGGTACCACATAGGCAGATGTCCAGGGGTTCTTGTCGGAGCACTGCTGCTCATCATGCCACTGGCAGACGTGCCACAGGTCTTAGAACGTCACGCATGTTCCAGGCTGTCATGGAGGCACAGGCACATATGAAACGTACACCAGACAGGGACTAAGGGCACAGAGGGCACATACCACCATAATTGACAGTATCCATGACCTAGCAGGTGACATCCGTCATTACACTGAGGTCACTGATAGACGTTGGGGAGAGACATTAGATGTCCTCTGCAATGTCATGTCCATGTGTCAGGACAGTGCGGGATGGTTGAGTCATCGACGTGGATGTATGCCAGCAACATCAGCAGCTGGCAGTCATCACAGACATCCCTCAGGTCACAGCCGCTCCCGTCGTGCCAGTACCAGCCCCAGCAATGTTGGGGATGGGCTGTCCATAGAACATCCTAGAAGACCATGTGCACATGGCTCTGGACAGTCCCAGCAATAACCTGGGTCCAGTGTACATCCATCTACCTCTGGGGATAGTACCCAGTCTGGCTTAGTACCTGATAGTGTCAGTAGCACCCCTGCCAGGCACAGGTACCGTATCTGTGGCCAGAGATGGTGATCTGTAAAGCCTGGCAGGTACAATCTGTGGCTGTCACACAAATACCTGTATATAGCAGCCACATGGTGGAACTGTGTGCATGCAGACACACACACACATGAACCAGACACCTAGGGCTAACACATACCCACACACATTACATCAACATTGGCCCATAGCACTACTCTTGCCCCTCACACACACACCCACACACACACACACACACACACACACACACACACACACACACGCACACACATACATGATTGGATGACTCACTGTAGGCCTCTGGCAATCCAACAACACTCCCTGTGCATATGATGAAACCTGTGCCACCTCCTGTCATCTGTAATATCAATGCAGGAACAGGCTACCATGGTGCTGATGCACAGGGTGACTTTATAGCAGTATAGCAATGTTACCATGTTGTCAGCAGTAGAGTGTAATGATATGCTTGAAGGTGTAGCTGAGCAGGCATGATGCATTAAAGCTATGATTGTCATTGTAGTATTGTTTACACCAGTGTTAGTTAAAATAGTGTATTGTCCACCTACATGTCACTTGGCAGATGTGTGTAATATTGGCAGCATGTGTTAGAGAGTGGACAGTATGTGTGGGATGTGTGTAGCACAGATTTGCAGGTGTACATCTGTAAACATGGTGGAGGTGCACTGTCTGCATGTCCATGCATAGTGGACACATGGTCAGGGTGTCCTGCCCTGTATTACACAGTAACACTCCATAGTTTCTATTGGTGGCCAGTATGCATTGTACTACACACATTTCAGAACCTGATTACACATGTGTGTATGACATGGTTTGACACTGTGCTGTGGGTGATACTGTTACTATCTGTCATTGTTCTGCATTCTGGTAGTATACATAACATCAACAGCCTGACCATAACCAATCGTTAGATGATGTTTTCACAGCTGACACACAGCTGTAGGACACACAGCAACATTTGGATCCTTCAGGTACTATACTATGTCAGAAACCAGTGGTATTCACCTGCCCCCATTACTGAGACCACTCCTGTTTGGCATATAACTCTCTTAGGTACAAGCAATCACAGTAGAGATATGTCCGTCCACATCTGGTAATGCATACTGTGGCCTATAATGCATTCTCCAGATGACACACACATCCTCCACAAGGGTATCATACAGACAGATACCTGTTGTCAAACCCATGCTGTAAAGCTATTAGCCAAACTAAGCATAATCATCCACCTTTACAGAACATAGTATCCCCACAGTACCACATAGGTAGTAGCCACCAACATGATGAACAGGTACCGATGTATACATGCAACCAAGTGTTACATCATCTCTCCTTTGATAATCACATTTCCTAAGGTATTTTGAAATATCTTGGTGGATCACATAAGCAATAAGGGGTCTGCATGCATATCCACAAAGGTTGTTGTACACATATAATGAATTGTCATCATTGACAGACTTTGCTGTGTTAGAACAGGTCTGACATATACCTCGGCCATAAACCCTCACTCACACAATTCAATAGAAACTGTAATGAGTGTGTGTGACAAGGATGACCTAGGCCAGGGATCACTTCAGTGGCTGGCCTTGTCACAAGCATACAGATGTGACCTAAGGTCTGGGAAGCAGCAGCACAGTCTGGCAAAGATGACAGTTGTGTTCTTGGAGAAAGCAGGGTTCACACACATGCAATAATTGAGGTAACATGTACGTATATGTATTTGCCACACAGCTACCTCACATGTGCAATTGCATACTGATATGTCATACAGTAGTAAAAGCAAAACCCAAAACACATTGACCAACAGGGCCACACACATAGAGCACACACACTCACCGAGTGCAGGATTCAAACCCCTACCTAACTCCTTCATGATACTAGAGCAGTACACATTAACACAGCATACTATACACATTATTGGGAGGGCTTTTTTCCACAGGTATATTTGTAAGATGGTGACATCATCAGACTTGACAAAGATAAGTATACCACTTGTAAGGTTTCTACTACTCTACAAAAAGGTTGCTCCTCTCCAAGGAGATCACACACAAACAGACACACACACTTGTCAAGTGCAGGATTCAAACCCCTACCTAACTGGTTTATGATACTACAGATGTACACATTTACACGACGCGCTACACACATTACTGTTAGTTTTATTTTCCACAGGTATATTTGTAGGTTGGTGACATCATCAGACTAGACAAAGTGGGTTACATTAGGTGACATTGGGTGGGCTACATAGAAAGAATGTCTAAACACTTTGGACATGTGATCATCAAAGGAGAGTTTACTATCTAACTGTGTCCCCAGGGCCTTCATGACTTTCTCCATACATACTGGAATACCACCTATGTGGTAATTTGTTTGCACTTTGTTTTAGCCAAAGAGGATGACTATGCATTCTTTGGCATTCTTCTTGGAGCATTGTTTTGATACCAGGTATCTGTCTCTGTAAGCCCCTTCTGGAGGATGTGTGTCAGCCATAGACTCGATTATGGACCACAGTTAGCAGTCATCTGCAAACCTGTTCAGCCATACTCCTCCCGTGTTTGCCTGTACCTCTAAGCAGTGTCTACTGAACAGGTGGGGTCCCAGGGCCAAGACCTGTGGGATGCCATTTGTGACTGTCTTAGAGTCAGACATGGCACCCACAACTCTGAACATGTGTGTTTGATCTGTGAGCCACTTGGCCACACATCCTGTGACATAGCTGTTGATGTTCAGGCTGGTAAGCGTGTCCATGATGACAGAGTAGGGAATGGTGTAAAAACTCCTTAGTGAGGTCCAGGTGGGCTGTGTGGACTACCTTCACCTCCATCTATGTCCTTGGTAATTGTTTGAAGTAAGTCAACTATGTTTAGGAGGCAGGATCTGCCTTTAACAAGGCAAGGTTGTGTAGAGTCCAGTGTCTGGAGGTCCCCAATGTCACTGTTTATGGGTTCCATGACAATTTGCTCAATAGCTTTGTAGACCAGGCTGAGTAGACATATAGGGCAATGGTTTCCAGTTTATGTTGTGACACCCCCTTTGTGGGGCTGGATGACTGTTAGTGTATGCCATTCTTTCGGTACATACCCTGTGGTATGATTGAGTCTGGGCAGTGAATGTAGGTGAGAGTGTAGTTCCTTTTGGGACTAGTGTAAGATGCAGCCTGGAACACCATCTAGTCCCATTGATGCTGTGTTCTTGGCTTTGGAGAGGGTTGTCTTTACCTGCATGTCCATGACGTCTGAGGCTCTGCATCCTTCTGTGATGGACACAGGCCCTTTTGGGGGGTGATGGGGGGAAGTTTCCACTGAACTTGTCCCCCAGGACTTGGGCAATGAAAGTTGGTTCAGTGTACTCCTTGCCATTTGTCAGTAGCTGACAGCATATTTGGAAGTTGACACCTACATGTCTGGTATAGCTACCGCAGGCTTTGTGGTTGTCATTCTTACAGTCTTTGGCAATTTGTCTTTTGAAAGTGTCCTTGAATTATTTTATGAGTGATCATTGCTTCTTCCTAATAATGATCAGTAATGCCTTTCCTTTAGTGAAGTTGGCTCTATCAGGTGTTAGTTTCCTCCTTTTGTTGTCTAGCTTATTTATGGGCAATGACCACCAGATTGTTTTCTTATTTTTGGAGGAGTGCATCTTGGTTTTATTTGTGATGTCTCGATCCATGCATCCCTGTAGATGCTCATAGGATTCACTTGTAACTGATTTGGCAGATTGTATACCATTATCCTACAGCAAGAGGTCTTCCCATGTCATGAGATGGGTTGCCAATTGGCTGTCAGACAGAACCCACACAGTAAGAGTGGCAGGCGCCATGTCTGACTCTTAACCAGTCACAAGAGGAGTCCCAAAGGGCTCAGTCCTGGGACCCCTCCTGTCCGGTATATATTTCTCCGAAGTACAGGCAAAGGCAGAGGGACTGTGGCTAACCAAGTTCGCAGATGACTGTAAATTGGCTGCAATAATTGACTCTCCAGCTGACACAGACATCCTGCAAAAGGGTCTCACAGAGACAAACACCTGGTGTCAAAGTCACGGCCTCAAGCTAAATGCCAAAAAATGCATAGTAATCCCATTTGGGAAAAACAAACTATCTACAAACTACCACATAGATGGGAATCCACTAAGTACAGAAGAAGTAATTAGGGACCTGGGTACCCAAGTAGATAGCATGCTCTCCTTTGATAACCACATAGCCAAAATGGTCAGGAAATCCTTCTATGTGGCACACCTGATCACAAAGGGTTTCTCATCCAGATCCAAGAAAGTGATTGTGCCCCTTTACTCCTCACTCATTAGGCCCATAATAGAGTACAATGCCCCATTTGGGATGTACCTCACTAGACACCTGCAACAACTAGAAATACCACAGAAGTACCTCAGTAAGAGGATTAAGGGCCTTAAACAATTACCCTATGAAGCACGACTAAAAAAGCTCCAGCTCTTCTCAGTCACTTACTGTCTGCTCAGAGGTGACCTATGCCTGACCTATAGGGCCATGTCAAACCCTGAACTAATGGACATGCTTCACCTCAAAAAAACGAGATCCCTCAGAACCACGCATCCTAGTGACTTGAACCTATGTACAACAATAAACAGGACATGCTGGAGGGATAGATTCCTGTCCCAGCGACTCCCCACACTCTGGAATATAATCCCAATTCATATTCGACAGAGCTCCTCTCTGACTCTCTTCAAGAGAAATCTTGATGAGTGGATGGGTAATCGTAAGTTCTACCCTGAGATCACTTCAGGAGCCCCGTTGACAGAGGCCCAGGTTACTAATCTAATGGGGAGGCGAAAGCCATCACTCTGTGGCTAGGCTTATAAATGCCTAATACTTACCTATGAACCTATGAACCTATGGAACTTTCCACTTTTGTCTTGGGATGTGTGCAGTTTGCTTTTGAAAATGTCTTCACGGTGGTTTCATTGACTGGGTGGGGGGGCAGGATGTGGATGTCCAGTGTGATTACTTTATGATCTGATATTACCAGCAAGGGTTTTATCTCTGTTGTGGAACACTGGTACCCCATGTTGGTGATGATCATGTCCAGTATGGTGTCACCTCTAGTGGGCATGGTGACCAGCTGTTCCAGGGTGTTAGAGCTTTTAAACTCTTGGAAACATTGGGCAAAGGACATTGTACACAAGTAATTCTCCCACTCAATGTTTGGGTGGTTATAATCACCTCATATAATGGTGTTTGATAGGACCTTTATATTTTCCACTGTTCTCAGGAATACTGAGTGAGGTTCCTGTGACAAGGTAGGTGATCTGTAGCAGGCTACAATCTGATGAGCAGCTTTGCCCAATGTTAGTTGCACTTGCATGGTCTCCAAGGCCTCATGCTGTGCCACTAACCTGAAGGTGTGGATATCCATAAGGTAAATGGGTACACCCCTTCCTTTTGTATTTCACTCATGGTTTTGGGTCCGAAAGTCAGAGGGATTGTGAGTGTTTTACGTGGAGCATATCCAACAGCTCTGCATTTAACATAGCTTTGTATGTTAGGCAGTGAACACATCTGAGTAGGCGATATGTAGGGGAGTACAGATGGAGCATTTTGAGATGGTCTGTGTATGGCATGTATTTCTGGCCGCTAATGCTCTTTGTGAGGTATTGCTGCAGGCTTTACAGTTGTTGTAGTTGTCTTGTGAGGTACATAGCAAAAGCGGGGTTGTACTCTATTATAGTTCTAGTGAGTGATGAGTATTGGGGAACAATGTCCTCTTCTATTCTGCATGAGACACATTTTGTGATGAGGTGTGCCACATAGCAGGGTTTCCTGACTACTGCGGGGATGTGATTATCACAGTTGTGTCCAGTGTACACCTGTGACCCAAGGTCTCTTGTCACACTTTCAGTGTTAAGTATACTACCATCTATGTTGTAGCTCTTGGCTACAGAGTTTTTAACAAAGGGGATGACAATGCACCTTCTGGCACTGGGCTAGAGCCCATGGCTTTGACAACAGCCATCTGTCTCAGCGAGGCCCTTTTGTAGGATGTCCACATCTTTAGTGTTTACAATTATGGCTCCTAGTTTGCAGTCCTCTGGAAACTTCTGTAGCCACAGACCTTCCATGTTAAAGTTTACTTCAGGGAAGTAGATACTAAACAGGACAAGACACAGGACTGGACCTTGTGGTACTGCACTCATCACTGGTCCAAAGTCATACTTGGAGTCTGCTATTTTCACAGTGTGTGTTCTGTCAGTAAGCCTGTTGGCAACCCATCTTGTGACATAGCAATTTATACCTAGTTTAATGGGTTTATCTATATTTCCAGACTGTGGGGTGGTGTTGTAAGCTGTGGCAGGATCAACATAGGCTGTGTGAACCACCTTACCCTTGTCGATGGTTCTGTTGACTGCTTCACTGTCATCTATCAGGTTTAGGTGACATGATCTGCATTTTACAAACCCAACATGGTTGTGGTCCAGGGTTTGGGGATTACAAATGTAATTGTTTATATGTTGTATGATGACACATTCCATGGCCTTGAAGAGCGGGCTCGTCAGGCTAATGGGGTGCTAGTTCCTGGGGTCCGTGGTGTCTCCACCCTTGTGTAGTGGGATAACTGTCACTGTGCACCATTCAACAGGCATAAAGCATGAGGTGAGGCTATGACTGCACATGGTACGTCAGTGCGGTGCCTGTTCGTTCTGTGGTTTGTGTGGCACACAGCCTGTGAAGTTATCTGGTAACATGGCTGCTGTGATACTGGCTTTGGAGAGTGTTTTTTACCTGTGCAGCCATGATGACAGCAACTTTGCAGTCTTCCATTATAGAGATGTGCTCTTTCATGGGTGAGAGGGGGGTACAGTTAACACTGATCCTATCTGCCAGGATGTTGGCAATATCAGTTGGGTCTGTATATTTAGTGCCATTGAGCTGTAACTCAGAACAGATCTGAATGTAGCCATGACATGGACCTGTCTGTTGGGCAGAGATCTCCTGAGTAGACAATATGCAACAGAGTACAGAATGGATTACATTCAGTCTTGTTACATGGGGCAACTGTTTGAGGCCAGTAATCCTCTTGTTAGGGTACTTCAGTGGTCTTTCTGGCTGCTGAACGTGCCTAGTCAGATTCATCGCAAGTGTGTTGTGGTACTCTCTGACGGGTCTGATGACTGATGAGTACTGGGAACCTCCTTTGACCTACATGCACAGACCTTGGCAGTTTGTGTGAACACATAGCATGATTTTCTGACACCTTTGTGAATGTGTTTCTGGAAGTAGAGCTGTCTATCCACATTTGTCCATAGATCCCTTATTATCACCTCTGTATTTGGCATAAGTGTGTGAGCATGCCCAGTATGACCTTTCAGTGTGATGCTGAATGACATCCACTACATTTGTTGTAGTGTGTGAGCATGCCCAGTATAGACATTTATACTATATGTGTATGGAAAATCAAGTTGTATTTTTACAGCAGGGCTCACCTTTGTGTCATAGATCAACAGGGATAATGCTGTGCCTGCAGGGCTTCCATGAGACACTTTGTATAGACTTATCAACATTTCTACATACAGGGGAGACAGCTATTCTTTGTACATTTCTACCCAGGGGCACACTTGATTGTTACTGTGGGTGTACATAGGATGAGGGTTTCACCTGACACTTATACACATTTGCTATGCCTGCACTGCTATGTATGGTACACCATTTCAGTCTGTACTGTTGCCTATCATACTGGCTTGAGGCATACTACTGTGCTACAGATCCTAGCGTCCAATGTCATGTATATAAGATTGCGACTTCATAGCCTACACAACCCACATCACACCGCCTGGCCTGATGTTCTCTGTCTGCATAGGCCTGTGGGGGAGGTTACCCATATGCCTTTTTAGGGACATGATACAGCATTTCTTTGTGTTGCATTACTGTACAATTGTCCTGCTGTGTCTGTGCCACTGAAATGCTATCATGGCTTAGTGGTTCAGTACTGTAACTATAGTGTACAGTATCCTGGGTTCAAGCCCTGTCACTGCTTTTTATTTTCATGCTGGGCAGACCAGACTGCTTAAGGAACAGTAAAGCAAACATGAGCATGTTTATCTGACTTTGCTCACCTTTGCACGACTTTGCCCGACCTTGCCCAACATTGCTCATCGTTGCCCAACATTACGCTAGTTAGCATGGGCAATTTTGTTTACATATACTAAATATTGGTAAATACTGCTTAGCACTGCTTGATATTGCTTAAAACATGACAATCATGCCTCTGGTGGCGCTGCAGGGCTGCCTATGTCGGATGCACATACTACACTCCCTATACATGTTTGGAAACAGGTAGTGTCAAGTTAGGTATCCCTTTTATTTTATGTGCGAGTCAGAGAGAGGTATCATTTCCAGGGTTCCTACTGAGCCAGTGTATGTGCTATGTGTGGCCTCTTTGCCAAGGCCAAGGCATATTGGGCATGTCTCCTTCTGCCTACTGGGGCAGGCTTAGGTTGTTCCTCCTCCTTGTCACGCTGTGCCTGTGCAGGCCTTGGCAATGGTGGGGGGGGCTGTTTGGCCCTGCCCCATGCTGTTCCTGCTGCAGCTGTTTTCGCAGGATCATATTGTGTAGCATGACACATACCATGACAATTTGGGTACATGTAGTTGGTGAGTACCGCAAGGCTCCACCAGATGTGTCCAGGCACTGGAACCGTGACTTGAGCATCCCAAACACATGCTCGATTACATTTCGTGTTTGTGCGTGTGCCTCACTATGGAGTTCTTGTTCAGGTGTGTGTGCATTTCTGATGAGTGGCATCAGCCACGGCTCCAGTGCGTATCCAGCATCCCACACTAGGTGACCGTCAGGGATGTCCCCATTGATAAATGTCTGGTACAGCTGCATCAGATGCCAGATATGGGAATCGTGGTAGCTTCCAGGACAGCCAGCACACACATTCAGTATTATGCCCTGGGCATCGCACATGACCTGGCAGTTGATGGAGTGGAAGCCCTTGTGGTTGATGTAGGCCCTACCCCGCTCACCGGCTGGTGCTTTGATGTGTATGTGCATGCAGTCAATTGCACCCACTACCTCAGGGTATTCTGCTATTTGCTGGAAGAGACGCATATTGCTGGCCAATACCTCACGGGAATTGGGGAAATATACATGATCACCGACATGTGCTGACATGGCATTCAGGAACTGGTGCAGTACCCTGGATGCTGATGCTTGTGAAATCCCCATCATATCACCAGTTAGTCTCTGGAAGGTACCTGTTGCTAGTATTCTTAGGCCAACACATACCTTGGTTTCCACTGGGATGGGTTCCCCTCTGTTGGTTCTGTGTGTGAGGCATGGCCTGCACAGCTCAACAATTTGCTGCAGGAGCTCTCTGTCCACTCTATAGCGCTCCATTATCTCCAGCTCATGTAGCCCCTGGTAGGTTACCCTGGGTCTGTACACTCTTCTCAGTCTCCTCACTGTGGGTTGCTCAGCAACATCCGCAATGGCACCACCCTCAGCATCTAGCACATGTTGCCTTATAATAGCAATGGCAGCCCCTAACATTTTTTTCTTAGTTAAGCTTTATAAGTTTTCACTTCTCTTTGTATACTGCAGTGTTGCAGTGTTTCTGAGTAAAACATGGGGGAATGTTGTTTGCAGAATTTTAAGTGCTGGGCTGGGCTAGTGTACTGCCTGTGTAATTGGCTGATTCTGATTGATTTCACCTGACAGCTCTGCCAGTTCTCATTGGTGAACTTCCTACTACTACTTTTCCTTCCTTTTCCCTTTCTGCTTCCACAGGGGGCGATGCCGCACAAACAAGCACAAACACGCGCACACGAGCGCACACGCAGACAGCCTTACACAGGCTTACACAGGCTTAGGCGGGTGTACATCTGTGCACACAGGCTTAGACAGCCTTACACAAGCTTACATGGGCGCACACATGCGCACACAGGCTTAGACAGGGTTACAGGTGTGCACACGCATGCACACAGTGTAAGCATCTTTGCAAGAAACTTTGATGGTAGCCACAGCGTACGCCTTCGGTTTCTGGGTTTCAGTTCAGACAACTGTAGACACGCCTCTTCCATTCCTGAGTAACACACAGCAAACACATGCCACTCTGCTCCAATAAGCTTACAGTCTTTGATACATACCCCCCTCATGATGTCACCTATCTTCTACTCTGTTACTCCCCTAATCCTACTCTTACACTCTAGGGACATGGTTCACATGGCAGGGAAAATTGGGATTCACTATCCTTATACACATTTGCATAGGATTGCCTACTAATGCTTGGTTACATCCCTCACACTGAGCTTCCCCCCTTAGCAACCACTACTCAGTAGCCATGTTGTCTTTAGCCTGCCATTCACTTGCATGGCAGATGGATATTTTTAATAAAATGCCTATTTTTGGCTTTTTTTTCTGGTTTTTAGAGCGCCACACATTCGCGCAGTGCTGCGCTATGCTTAAACATCGGAGATCGGAGAAAAAAATTATTTTTTATTATTTTGCAACACATATAAATGCCAATGACCTTATATTTGGCCATTGGTATGCTTCCTCAACTGGATGCATCCTTTATTTGGAGCTGTCATTGCTCCGTTTTGCTATTTGCAGAACGGTACTCAGTTACCATCCGAGTACATTTCTGCAAATAACACTACTCTTACTCGGACAGGTTAGTGTTTCCTGGATCGCAAATTTACCTCATTTGCATAGCTTTCAGCAGCAAATGAGGTAATTTGCATAACCTAACACTGTCCGTGCAAGAGTCGTTTTAGGAGCTCTCATGCATGCCCCTGCCGGCTGTTCCTGGATCACTTGGCAGACATATTGGCTGTCTGGAGTCTTACTTTACTCTTAGACTCCGTGCAAGCCTTCGTGAATCTGGCCCATTGTTTAAAAAGCATTCTGAATACAGGTTGTGCCAACCAACTTACCTAGAGTGATGTCATCATGTGCCAGAACTGAAAGGAATGGAACCTCCACAGCAGCTATTTTTATTTACTTTTCAAAAATATGAAATAAGAGGTTAGAATTCTCATAACAGCTTTCCTGTGACTTTTAATAGATTCTGCTATAAAAATCAGGCTGTGAATCAGTTGTGTTCAGTGTTGTTCAGTTGCAGCAGTTGTTCAGTTGTGTTTAGTAGTCAGTGGTTGTTTTCCAGATCAGTATTTATCACTCAGAGTTTTTCAGAGCTGTTCAGCAGAAATAATAGGATTTGCTGAGGACCGAACAACAGCCTGAAGAGTGGACATATATTCTTATTTTGCTTGCAGAAGTAAGAGTATCATCTTGCCTTGCTGAGTTAATTAGATTAGACAGAGGCAGTTAATCTTTAGACAGTTAGTGATCTACAGTTAGAGTTTTTCTTCAATCAGTGTGAAACCTATCCTACAGTGTTGTTTTCGTAATTTCCTGTGTTTCAAACTCTGTGGTTTATTGGAATCAGTTATTCAGTGTACATACATTTTAAATCATTTTATGTATAAAATATCTTACTACTTTTTATTGTGGCTAATTATTTAGAAAATACTTTTAGTAACCTCAGAGTGTTTATGCTTATTGCAATAACATCAGGGCCACTCCGAAAACCTTACTGCTTAGATTACATGCTACCCTTTATATCAATAATTATTTTACCAATATAATTGAACAGCCCTTTTGAAGGGTATCATGGTATTTTGATTGTTGGCAGCATTGCTGTGCAAGTTGGAAATAAGTCATAACAGTTAAATCTGTGCCAGTCTTTCTCAAGAGTGTCATATGTGTGATTATCAAATATTTAAGAGTGAGTGTGCCAAACACCTAGAACTAGGACACAGTGCTCTGCGGTGGGTAGTGTGAAGGCTCACTTTGGAGCTGGATTGAAGCAAATTGATCAGTCCCAGGTTTGGAGCCTATTCCCAGTGTACTCTTTGGGGAAATGGTGTGTTCTATCCCTGCTTTCAGTGACAGTCCCTTACCAGAAACAGTGGTGAGGATAGAGGCTTCTTAGCTACTGCCTAGATTTAAGCAGGGGGTTAGTCACATTATTTGGTAGTAGAACATAGGGATATTTTAATTGAGCTTTAGTAGCCTGTGGGTAGCTGTCACTAAGGTGTGCACTCTTGACAACCACAAGATAAACATACATAAATTAATTTCACAGTAGTTATAATTACTTTTAGTCAGTTAGTCAGGGACAACAGGCAAAGATGTCAGCACAGGATTATAGCATGCTGACCAGAAACCAGTTATCCAAGGTGTGTGAAGCCAAAGGAAGGGGGCATGACAACCTCACTAAGGAAGCAATGATCTCAGCCTTAATCACACCCGCACAGCAGACCAACAGCTCAGAGGATATCCAGTTTGCCACTGGGGATAAACAGCTTTCTGAGACAAGACAGTGTACCTTTTCTTCAAAGGACTTAAAATAGTCTGCATTTAAGGAGACTTGAACTGGAAGCCGAAGATAGATGGTGATGTCTGGAGGCTGAGGAGAAGGAGCAGCAGGGTCAGCATGAACTGGAGATTGAAGAGAGATGGAAAGATGTGGAGACTGAGGAAAGACAGAGTCAGTATGAACTGCAACTTTTGCAGATTGAAGCTGAATAAAATGAGAGGCAGCATCATTTGGAGGCTGAGGAGAGGGAGAAGCATCATCATAAAAGGAGTTTCTAACCCTTTGACAGCACCATGGAGGTAATGAGGAAGGGAATGGCCAAACCCCAGAAGCCATAAAGGTCAGTAGACGTTTTCCTCAGTACAGGGAGGAAGATGACTTTGATCAATTTATTTATATATTTGAGAGGGTATGTAAACAATATAATGTTGACCAAGGACTCTGGGAATGGTTCCTGACCCCATTACTCCATGGTAGAACTGTTAATGCAATTGCTAAACTGTCTGATGTTGATTGTTTGCATAATGATCATGCAAAACAATGTTTACTGGGTTTTAAATTATCTTCTGAAATGTATAGAAAAAAAGTTTCTTGAACATAGATGCAAGGCAGATGAAAGTATATGTGATTATACTGCTGATTTAAGTACTTACTTTCACAGGTGGGTGAGTGGGTGACAGGTCACCACTTTTGAAGACCTACAGACCTTTTGGTGATGGAACAAGCTCTCAGCACTTTGCCTGAAGACATGAGGATCTGGTTGGCAGACTGAAAGTGTAACTCTGCAAATAAGTTGGGAAGAAAAGGGGATCTCTACGTGCCAAGTAGGACACCACTGCATAAGAACGGGATACCCAGTGCTGCACATGGACATGAGAGAACCCATGGGGCAGCCTAAACCACCCCAACAGAGTTTACCAGTAACAGAGGAAGCTACTAGTTCACGCACATGGTCAGGATCAGGGATTAGATGTTTCAAATGTAATCAGTAGTATACAAATGTCCATTTAAGCAGAGTGAGAAACAAAAGGTGAGGGAGACACCAAGAGGGAATGACAGAATGCCAGTGATAAGCTGTCTGGAAACAAGAGAGGTGTCACATTATCACCACAATCTGTATCCCATCTTAGTGGATGGAAGACAGACCACTGCTAAGAGAGACACAACTTCTGATACAACCATTGTGAAGCCTGCAGTGTTAAGGAGAAGCAGTACTTGCTAGGGCAGTCCACACCAGTCAGAGCTCTAGGAGGGACCCCATTCCAAATACCCTTGGCTAGAATTCATCTTGACTGGGAGGGTGGAGAAGGGAACAAGCAGGTAGGTGTGTTTGAAGATATCCCTGCAGATGTCATAGTAGGGAATGATTTTGATAGTGTAGTAGCTTGTGTAAATACAGTGACATGTAGTCAAGCTTTGAGACAGGTATGCAGGTCTGGTAGCCTGGGAGACCCAGACAGATCCCATACCTAATGTTGGTGCTGGTGATGTGGTTACCTCAGGGAGGGTGCTACCTTCTAGCAGTGAGCCTGAAGGTGAATCACTGCTGCTGGTGTGTACTGGTGTTCCCATGGACATGGTAACTGCAAAGTCAGAGTTGAGTGGTGGCATCCAGGCTGACAGTGAGGCACATATGAAAGACAATACTGGGCTTCCTGTGGAAGGGGAGCTAGGAGGGGTCACAAAAATAGAGGTGAGCCAAGAATAGCTTTCAGACTCTACTTTATGAGGTTGAGGGAGGTGGCTGAGGAGGGACCTGATGCTCATGGAAAAGGGGACTCTATATGTTAGGATGGAGAATGGACCCCTGAAGAAGGGCTAGAAGATCAGATAATATGTCAGATTGTAAGGCACAGAGCCAGCCATCTGGCACATCTACCCATAGGCTGTGACATTTCCTTTGTTGATAACAAAGGGGTACTGCACAGAGAGTGGACACCTGAGGGAAGACTAGAAGGTGAGGTAAGGCAGAAGGTGGTAGAGCCCAGAGCCTACCATCTGCCACCGCTCGCCATAGCCCACCACATTAATTTTGCAGGTCATATGGGTATAAAGTCTACCAAGAGATGCGATATGCATTATTTTTTTGGCCTGGGATTGCAAAGGATGGTGACATTAACTACATGGTAAACTTAGTAGGCAGAAGGCAGAGACATGAGTTGCATCATTTTAACCTAAAAAACCTTATCATGACAGGGAGGTCCTGGAGATGAGTATTCACAGTTGATGGCAGGAGGAGTCTGAGGGGGAACTGGTGACTGACCTTCTCAGTGAGGCTTGGATTGACACTTTTGTGAGAGAAGTAGCAATATCTCAGCAGCTATACCCTTTTCAGGTTAAAGACTTACTAGCAGTGTTACAGGAATTTGGGAGCATGTTCACTGGAAAACCTGGATGTACTAACCTAGTGCAGTACCATGTGGATATGGGATTCCAAAGACCTATCAAGCACATTCCCTATAAGGTACCCGAGTAAGTCAAACAGACTTTAAAGGAGGAGATAAAGGAGATGTTGGAGCTGGGGGTGGTCCAGGATTTCAGTGGTCCTTGGGCTTTCCCAGTAGTGTTGGTGCCAAGGAGGTATGGTAGTGAGGATTCTGCATAGACTGCAGAAAGTTAAACAGTTAGAGAGAGTCAGATGTGTACCCCATCCTTAGAGCAGATAAAGCTTTAAAACAGGTGGATGGGGTGGGGCTAAGTGTCTGACCACTATTGATCTAACCATGGGACACTGGCAGGTGCCCTTGACTAACATTGCTAGAGAGAAGTCAGCTGTTGTAGCACCTTTTTGATTATATGAGTTTACAAGGATACCCTTTTGGATGATGAATGCCCCAGCAACCTTCCAGAGGTTAGTAGTCATATATTGGTAGGATCATTCTTAGGGACAATGGGATACTATATGAAATTTGTGACCAACTATAGTACAATAGCTGCATCCCTTACTGACCTAACAAGGAAAAACAAGTTGGATAAGGTAGTGTGGACCACAGATTATGAGCAGGTATTCCAGAAGCTTGAAGAGGTTTTGGGAGAACCCCCTGCATTAGCCAGTCCAGATTTCAGCAATGCCAATGCAGAAGGATTCTCAAGACACAGTATTAGTTGATACATTTTCAGTCAGCCCCATTTTTATCAAGTGACAATTTTCCAGGGTCACTTGGAAATCTAGTTTGAGTCTTTAAAGGAGGAAGAAATGAGAGGATATCGGATATTGTTATCTGTTCTAGCATGTCTGGCTACAGTTTTGTAAATAGTTGTAAATAATTACCCTGTGTTATAAATGCCAGCATGAGTAGCTATAATTTTGTAAATAAGTTTATGTTTCTTGATTGCTTCTTTGATTTGTGTAAGATGTTTGAATCAGTGTTCTTCTGGCTAACCAAATGTGCATGTCTTTTAAAAAGAATTCTAAATGCAGGTTATGCCAGTCAGCTGACCTAGAGTGATGTCATCATGTGTCAGACCTGAAAAGAATGGAATCTCCACAGCAGCTGTTTTTGTTTACTTTTCAAAAGTATGAAATTAGAGGGTAGAATTCTCATAACAGCTTTCTGTGAATTTTAAATGATTCTGCTATAAAAAAGCAGGTTGTGAGTCAGTTGTGTTCAGTTTTTTTTCAGTTGCAGCAGTTGTTGAGTTCAGTAGTCAGTGGTTGTTTTCCAGATCAGCTTTTATCACTCAGAATTTTTCAGACTTGTTCAGCAGAAATAATAGGATTTTCTATTCCAGTTGCTGAGGACTGAACAAAAGCCAGAAGAGTAGACATATATTCTTATTTTGCTTGCAGAAGTAAGAGTATCATCTTGCCTTGCTGAGTTTATTAGACTAGATAGGAACAGTTAATCTTTAGACAGTTAGTGATCTACAGTTAGTCAGAGTTTTTCTTCAATCAGTGTGAAACCTATCCTACAGTGTTATTTTTGTAAATTCATGTGTGTGAAACTGTGGTTCATTGCAGTCAGTTATTCAGTGTACATGTTTTAAATCATTTTATTTATTAAATATCTTACTACTTTTAATTGCGGCTAGTTATTTAGAAAGTACTTTTAGTAACCTGAGAGTGTTTATGCCACTCCCAAAAGCCTTACTGCTTGGATTACATTACCCTTTATATCAATACTTATTTTACCTAATATAATTAAACACCCCTTTTAAAGGGTATTGTGGCATTTTGACTGGTGGCAGCATTACCGTGTAATTTGGGAAAGAGGATATAGCAAGTAAATCTGTGCCAATCTTTCCCAAGAGTATTGTATGTGTGATTATCAAATATTTAAGAGTGAGTGTGTCAAATACCTAGAAAAGGGACACAGTGCACTGCAGTGGGTAGTGAGAAGACTCATTTGGGAGCTGGAATGAAGCAAATAGTTCAGTCCCAGGTTTGGAGCTTGTTCTTAGTGTACCCTCATAGGAAGTTGTGTGTTCTATACCTGCCTTCAGTGACGCTCCCTTACCAGAGACAGTGGTGAAGACTGAGGTTCCTTAGTTACTGCCTGAGTTACACATCATTTTTCAAAACAGGGGTTTTATCTAAGACACATTTTAAATTAAGTTTATAATGTGTAATTTAAACTAACAGCTATATTCAATAAAGCCTTCATGGTCTATTTACACCATGTGTGCATTGCAGCACGACACACACACACACATATGCAGTAGTGCACAGTTTTGGATTAAATAAGGGCTCTACATTGTGTGTAGAGCTGCACAGAGCCATGCAAACAAGGTAAACACTGTGACATGCAAATTGTGGCATAAGCAGCCTGAATTACATGCTAATTAACTAATCCAAGATGGAGGAGCTATTCAACAAGCTATAAAGCTTCTGTATAGATGCAGTGCTAGTTTTCCCCTTGAATTCCAAAACCTACTGGAATATAGCTCTAAAGGAGACTACACAGAAACAATTTTAGGGGATTCTGTTGCTTTAATTCATGTGTATGTGATATTCTGCTGCTGTTGCTAATAGACCAAGGCCAAGAAGGAGAAGGGTTTTCAGACCCCAGTTAACTTATCACAATCTACATGACATGAAAATTGTAGAGTGCTATGGGGTGGATAGAGACACACTACAGGAACTCTGCAACCTCTGTTGTCCTTAACACAGAGCCAAGGCAAACCAAGGGGAACCCATCCCATTGGAGACAAAGGTATGTGTAGCACTTAGAATCTTGGCTACAGGTACCTTTCAGAGACCAACAGGGGATATGCTGGGGGTGTCATAGGGATTGGCATCCAGGATCCTTCATCATTTCTTGAATGCTACTCTCCAGCATGCTAGTGACTACATATATTTTCCTTGTACTTTTGAGGACAGGGCCAGAAAGATGTAGGAGGTCTACCCTATAGCACACTACCCTGAAGTACTGGGTGCCATAGAGTGCACACATGTAGAAATTAAGGTATCACCTGGGGAACAATGTAGGCTCTACACAAATAGATAGCGTTTCCACTCTATTAACTGCCAAGTCACATGTAATGACAAAGGAATCATCCATGTGTAACCCAAGCAGTTACCATGACTCACATATCTGGCACACCTCCCAGCTGTATCAGATGTTCACTAGGGGAGATATCCCACAGGGTCATTTACTGGAGGATGCAGGTTATGCACTGGAGCCATGGATGGTGACACCCATCAGAAATGCACACACACCTGCTGAAGAACACCATAATGAGGTACATGCTCAAACCAGAAATATCATAGAGTGTGTGGTAGGGATGCTGAAGTTGTGGTTCTGGTACCTATATATGTTTGGGGGTGCCCTGCAGTAGAATCCACATACATGTACTAAAATATTCACAGTATGTGCCATGCTACACAACATCATCCTGAGAAAACAGCTTCAGCAGGATCAACAATGGGAAGGGGCACAGATCCCACCATCAATGGCAAGGTTGCCATAGCCTCACACAGGTGAGGAGTCAGAGCCAAACCAGCAGCTGCTTTGGGTGTAGGCAGACATAGGTGTGCTTAACATGCCCTCGCATTGGCTAACAGACAATGCATAGCACACTCACTCACCACCTAGGGGCCTAAAACCTCCCTGTTATGCACAAACATATACGAACATTGAAAACAGGTAACACTCACAACCTTTACCTACCCATGTAATGGCTGTGTACTGCTTACATCAGACAGAGTCATCCCTGATCTAAAACTGTTGCAACTGCTGGATTTACAAGATAAGTGTTGAACCTGGAATGTATTGTGTAATAATATGAATGACTGGATTATCATTGCATGTTGTTACTTACTAGTATAAGCAAGTAAAAGGTGGGTGATTTGTACAGAAATTACCTTAACATGTCACAGAAAATACTTATTTGACTTATATGTGTCCATTATTAAGTAGCCGGCATCAAGCATCAAAGATTCACATAGTCATACCTCTTAAAAGTAGTGATGGTCACTGCATGGCCTACATTTATCACCACACGTTTGTACTGGAAAATCATTAAAGAGAGAAGTTAGAAAGTAATGAGACACATTTCAGTTTCAGACTTCACAACCCTCACAAGATCATTAACAATACTGATGGAAAAAAGTTTGATGCTATCAACTGTCTAACTTTCTAAGACCAATATAAGTCAAATGTACAATTACCAATTCAACATCACAAATTCAAATATACTGTGCACTAAGTCAGATATGCACCTTGAGCATAAGACACAAAGCTTATGTATCCCTGAATCCCAAAAGACAGAAAACAGGGATATGTCACAGTTATCATCACATGCACAGGGTGTTTTATGCGGGCAGAAAGCCTAGGCTGACACAAAAGATTGGTGTGTGTGTGTGTGTGAGTAAGAAGGAGAAGCAGGCAGACATTTGGATAAAGTAATAAATGTCCAGTGATACAAAATTAGTTTTAAGCTTCATGGCTTAACCATGTAACTGGTGTGTGTGTGTGTGTGTGTGTGTGTGTGTGTGTGTGTGTGTGTGTGTGTGTGTGTGTGTATGGGTCCTCCAGGTGAAATTGGTGTGTGAGTGTCTGTATGAACACACCAAGCTCTGTGCTAGCTCTACATCTTATGTCAGACAGGTGCGAGCCATGCATGGTAGAGGTGGCAGTTGATTGCTGTTGTACCTGACCACAAGAACTGGCTTTGCTAGGAGTTGCACTGGCACATCCGTGCCAATGGTCAGATGCACTGATACTACCTGAATGTGACTGATGTCTGCTGGATTAGCTCCCTTCATAAGAAACCCCAGAACCATGACCCTATGGCCTGCCACATCATGGTGTGCACAGCTCAACCACTGACGGAGCAGTGGAAGTACTGCCAGTATGGGAGCATGATCAGGCACAGCCATGTTGGCTAACAGCAGATAATGTGGCTGACGTACACCCATGAGGATGCTGTCCCCCTGCCATTAGATGTTCCATCACAGACACCACCTGTTCCAATGTGTCATTCATTCAATCCATAGAATCGGCAAAACAGTGGAAGAAGTTATGCATGTCAGCCTGTGCCAAATCTACAACCCTAAGTATTTCTCTGGATCACCTGTGGGAATGTGCCTGTGCCTCCATGATGGCCCTAAACATATGCTGAGTGGCATGGGAAGAGACACTTGGACCAGGTGGAAGATGGAGAACAGGCTTCCTCTGAGCACTCCTAACAACCCTCCTGCGTGGCACCTCAACTAGAGTTTGGTTACAGCCAGAGTAAACAGGCACTGAGGCCACAGTAACCACACTTTATTTTATTTTTATATTTGTTATCCAGGTTAGTCCGACTGGGCCCAGAGAGCCCTTTTTCAATAGAAACCCAAGGAGAAAAGCTCCAGGAAAGTAATAAATAAGAAAAACCTAACAATTCAAGTTGTAAGATACTTAACAGTACAAAAGAGAGAAATATACAATACGAATATATGCAAGGCAAAAGTACAGTATTTTGAGAATGCAGTAACAATATGTTTGAGAAATTTAGTTAGCAGCAAATTATTTACATATAATGTAGCAATGCCTAAAAAAAAAAAATCAGAGTAACATCATGGCATAGTACACCAAAGATGCATTTAATAGCATAGGCACTAACTGCAGAGAGAGTAATATATGTAGACAGTTTAGGTAGATACCAGGCAGATATGTTAATTGAGAGAAGAAAAAAAAGTAATTAGATAATTTCCTGACTAGTAGATATCCATACATGTTGGAAATGAATTTTTAGTTGCTTTTAAATTCGTCACTTTTGGTAGTGGAGTGAAGGGACAATGGAAGTTTGTTCCATGAATATGCAATTGAATGACTGTAAAGTATTTTTCCAATATTTTTGTTTGGCTTGGTCACCTGCAGAAGGTTTTGTTGTGTGTTTTTGAGGTCACAATTGGGTGTGTAAGGTATAATTATGGATGTCAGGGCATGGCAGGAGTTGGGACCAATTAGGATGCTGTGTGCAATTTGTAGTTGTGATATTTGAAGCATGAGGGGGAGCTCAGGCCATCTTAAGCTTTTCAGGGATATACAATGATCGGATTTTTAACTATTACTGGCTGCAAATCTTGCTATCTTGTTATAGGTGGTTTCTAGTTTGGTTAAGAGATTATTTTGGAGGTTAGTAAGTATGGGAGAAGCATACAGCAGGGATGGTAGAATAAATATTTGAGCCAGTATAGGTCTATATTTGTTAGGTATATATTTGTTGTTGTGGTATAGAAGACCTAGTTTTTTATTGGACTTTTTGATACAGTTTAAGATATGTAGGTTGAATTTTAATTGGTCATCTATAGAAACACCAAGCAATTTGGTGTTTGAGTCAGTGGTGATAATTGTATTATCTAAGGATGAGATGGTGAAGTTATCTTTAGCTGGATTGAGTTTTTTTGGAAGGAAAAGAAGCTTGGTCTTCCTGGGATTGAGAAGCAGGTTGTTTTCAGTTAGCCATTGTTTTACTTGGTGCAGAGATTGTTGAGTGACAGTGTGGAGATTTTATATATTGTCAGAGGTGTTAATAATTGTGGAATCGTCAGCATACTGTATTAAGGTAGAGTGAGGGCAGGAGACATGGTGGTTATTTGTAAATATATTAAAAAGGAGGGGGACCAGGATAGAACCCTGGGTAACCCTGGTCTTAACAAGACAGAAAGGGGAGGAGTATGTTTGCCAACTGATGGGCTGATATCTGTTTGAAAGGTAGCTGTTAAACCAGGAGGTAGTGGAGGCAGAGAGTTGTAGGTTGGAAAGTTTGTTTAGGAGGATGGAATTGAAAATGGTATCAAATGCTTTGGATAGGTCAAGGAATAGAGCTGATATTAGTTTATTATTATCTCTGGCTTGGGCAATGTTGTGTGTGGAAGATAGGAGGGCAGTGGTAGTACTGTGTGAGGGTCAGACACCGTGCTGTGTGGGTGTAATTAAGTTTGCCTATAAGAGGTGGTTTAGTATTGGTCTATGTATACATTTATCCAGTATCTTGGATAAGGGGGATAATATGGCAATAGGCCTGTAATTTGAGGGTTCTGTAGAATTTCCTCCCTTGTGGAGGGGTATTATGAAGAATGCATTTTCTTGGATGGATCTATTGATAAGTATAGATATAGGGTATGCTATGGATTCGGCTGCATGTTTGAGAAATAATGGAGGGAGTTTGTCGGCTGTTGGGGAACAGGGTTTGAGTTTGTTAAGAACTGGTATGATGAAGGAAGTTGCTATGGGTGCTAAGGTGAACAATGGAATAGATGATGTGGGAGGTAGAGTCTTTATATCAAGAGTGTCTGGTTTAGTAAGCTTTTCTATTGTTCAATGAAAAAGTTGTTAAGTAGGCTTGCAGTTTCATTAGAAGGTTTGTTAGGGAAGGGGTTTGGTAAAAGGGGGTTCCCTGGAGATAGTAGTTTGTTTACTGAGTGCTAGAATTTCCTCAGGTTGGAATGTAGGTTGCTCAGAGACTTTTAGTAATTTTTTTTTGTCTAGTAGGAGCTGTTTTTTTACTAAATAAAACAGAAATAAACCAAAGGAATGTCACAATCCACGAGACCCTTGTCCAGAAGAACACAGCTGCAAACAGTTCTAAACGCGTTTTTATTATTATTAGAAACAAAGCGTTTTCACCACAGCGTACTATGGCTTCATCAGAGGAATAAAACAGCCGGGGAAACACCCCGAATAAATATTCAAAAATCAGGAAATGACATCTTGACAATTTCCTGAAACAAAGTGGTACTCCACATTACCATCATTTATAATAAAAACCGGTGCAAGTGCACCCATAACATTAGAAAAGTTGATTTATAAAACGAACTAGCAAATAAAAAAGTGAATATGTGTTCAATCTGCTAAAACCAAAAAAGCATAATAAAAATCAAAAGTTAATGAAGTAGTAGGAGCTGCTTTTTTGTTTGGTTGTGAAGCTGTTTATATAAGTTCAGGTGAAAAGTTGAGGTTATTTGTTTTCCATGCTCAACAGGCACTGTCTCTCTTGTTGATACGTGATCAAGTTTCCTGGTTTAGCCATCGTACATAATTACATTTGAACCTAATTTTTCTACTGGGAGCCAGAGTGTTAAGGGTTTCTAGGAATAAATTGCTGAAGCTTTGAACAGCCTCATTAAGGGGTAATGTGTGTAAAAATTACCAGTTTACAGTGAACAGTAATTCATTTGGGGTGACAGGGTTGTAGTTTTTAAGGTTATGAGACTCTTTCTATTGGTGGTTCTTGTTAAGATTGGGAGAATGTCTTACTACTGAGGTAGGGAGGTGATCACTAAGGGAGCTAGGTAGGGTGGAAGGGTTATGATAGCACTGGGGGTTGGATACTAATATCCAGTTGATAAACAAGCTGTTCTGAAAATTTTTTTGTTGGTGCATGGGTGAGGTGATCAGCTGGGTAAAGCCATAAAAATTTATAGAGTAGCTAGGGGATGCAGTCATAACAAGGCTCCAGTCAATATTCACATCCCCAAGGATGATGGTTTCATAGGGAATGGATACAGAAATCCAAGAAAGAAACTGCTTGAGTATGGGAATGTTTTTACCTGGGGGTATGTAGATTGCTGCAATGACAAGCTTTTTGTGTTGATTTAGGGTACAAGTTGCTATAAGTATTTCAGCAAGGCTGAAATCAGGGATAGCTATTGAGGGGGGAGAGAGATAGCTGGTAAGAGTAGAGTATAGCTACTCCTCCATCCTTTTTTACTTCTATCCAGTTGAACAATATTATAACCAAGGGGAGAATTTTGCAGTTTGTAATATGAGGTTATAACCATGTCTCAGATAGTGCAAGTACATCTGGGTTATATTGAGAAATCCAGGTGTGAATGAGGGTACTTTTATTGATAATGCTTTGTATAGTCATTGCAAAACAAGATATATTTTTGGAGGCTTGTGATCGTAATGAGTTATTTGTGAGGCAGTTGGAAGGGGGGGTGCTGTATAAGTATGGTTAGATTGTTGACAAAGGCCAGGGTTGGAGTGAATATCACCAGATAAGAGTGCATATCATCAGATAAGAGTATTATTGTGCTTTGAAGTATTTGTATGAAGAAAAATTTGCAAAGGAACTGATGTCTTGTTTTGATGAGAGGTTGGGCATTTGGTATGTACTGTACTTTGAACTTGTGGTTAAAGAGAGAGGGGAGTGAAGTAGTTATTTGTATGGTGGGTAATGGAATAAGAGAGTGTGGGAGATGAGGTGGTAAGCAGGTGAGGAGTATGGTAAGTAGTTAGAGCTGAGAAAAGAATTAGAAATAGGAGGGAGATAAATCGAGTTTGAAAGGTATAGCCATGATTTAGTTTCAGCTCAGAAATAATTAAAGGGTAACATTTCTTTAAGGTTAGTATAAGAAATCAGGAATTAACTGAAGGAGATCTCTAAAGTGAGTGACTGAAAGAGTTAAAAGCAGGTAAGGCTCAGAACAGGTGGGGAGTGGGTGTTACAGTTAATGATGATTTGGGGTGTGAGTAGAGGAGGGGGATGTCTATTGGCTAATGCGGAGGTGGGGCAAAGAAGGTTTACCTATAAAGGAAATGATGTCAGGGCTGGGTGGGAATGGGGGTAGGGTACAGAAGCAGAGTAAGCCCAAACACAGTGAGGGCAAATGTAGCGGGACCAGGCTAGCTTCCAAGAAAACAACCAGAGAAACCAAGTTCAGTTAATTCCAGGTCAGTACATCACAGTATCTTCCTAATATCTAGAAATTTTGTGCTACTAATCTATTGCAGTGTGGTAAAAATGGACCACCACTTCTGTAGAAAACAACAATACAAGTATAGGCTGCAGGTACATAGGGAAACATTTTCCAAGAGAAAGAATGTCATTTTAAGTAATTGACCTAGGAGTACAATAGGAAAAGAAAAAAATGGGGGGATTAGTAGTGTGCACGCTTACAGTAAAAGGCTATAGCAAAATGTCTTCAGTTTAGAGGACAGATTAAATACAACTCTAACATACAGTAGTTTAGCTGAAAGCACTTTAGTATTCCACTGATGCAGGGTCTCACATTGTACGGCAGCCAGACAGCCTTTGGTTTATTTGAGGTTGGCCAGGACACAGAATAAAACTTTTGTTGAGGGGACTGGAAATAAAAAGGAAAAGGTAGTTAATATTAGGTTTGAAGTTTTAAAACACTCTGATAACCAAGTAACTAAGATACATGATGCAGGGGAGGAGCAGCTTACCTTGCAAGAAACAACACAATTCTATGAGCAACATGAAATGCAAGGAAAGCAGAGAAAGAAAAACAAACACAAAACAAACAAAAAAAAAAAAAAAAAAAAAAAAAAAGGTAACTGCAGTTGATACCAAGCTATTATAACATACACTACACTATTCTGTATTGTTATAAAGGTTATGAAGAGAAAACAGTAACTTCTGAGATGCTACACACAATTTACCATTCTTCACTAAAAGTCAGGAATCACAACAGTGGTATTCACTTCCATGATTGATTGTCTCACCCTCTATCTGTCCAACATTTGAGTGCTCACTGGAATGAGTAGGTGAAGGCCTACTGGCTGTGACTGATGGAATTACAGGGGATGGCTGTATGTCAACCTCTGTGTCAGATTCATCCTCTGCATCTCCCTGACTGTACTTCTGTTTGGCCACCATCACCAGAGTCTGCTGATACTCTGACATCAGGTGGTAGAAGTCCCACACTTCCATTGTCAGGATCACCTCTGATAATAAGCAGCAAACACAGGAAAAAATAATACCTACACTACTACAATTTAATATATGCTAACAAAATAACAGTGGTGCCACTATTACAGACAGTAGAACAATACACCCTACAGTCCTAACATCACCATCACACACTAAATATTTTTTGAACTGATCAGTTATATGTCCATTAACTAGGTTTACTATCAAAAGTTGGAAACTTACTTTATCGTCGTTCATATAGTTGAGGGTATAGGTGAAAAAGTTTAAAATTCTGAGTGGAATTTATGTCGCCTCTAAAAAGGTCAAGATCCAGCTTGCATTTGTGATTTTGAGCATTGATGTTTTTCAATTGGATTGGAGCATTTCTCTCAACCATACTAAATTCCTCAGTATTTACTTGTTTTGAGGTCCAAATAATGAGGTACCACAAATTCCCAATTGGCCCCTTTAATTCCCATTTTTTTCAATTTTTTTGCAGTTGTCGCTGACATCAGCACATGCAGGGTATGTGAGATGACATCAGCTTCATGAGGGAGACTGCCAGCCTGCTGGAATAGGGCTCAGATTGTGTCTTTGTCTGATAAAGTTTGTTTACCTTTTCTTATGTACATTGGATTTTGTTGGTAGTGGAACTCAAACTACTACACTGATTGAATGCTTATTTGCAGCAGCCAGAAGCTGCAACACAGCACGTAGCAAGTGGAGCGGAGGAGCTGTAAAGATGTTTTCTTTTAATATTTAATAACTTAAGTAAAGTTAACTATTTAAAAGTCTGCCTGCATTTTGCTTCTGCCTTTGGCACCCAAGCCAAGCCCAGAAAGAGGAAATGCCTGCAACTCCAGGAATCCCATCCCAGGCCCCAGAGACCCAGACCCAGGATCAGGAGAGACAGGAAAAGTACTCTACAGCAGTGAGGATGAGAACATTTCTCTCTGGTGGCTCGATTTCCTACGGCTCCTCCAGGTAAGAATAAACAAAAAAAAAAACAAACATTATCTCACTCCTTAAGTTTAAATAGTATTGCAGTTGAGAGCTGCAAATGAGGGGATGTCGTATTGCAGGGATAAGCAGAGACACTAGAGTGGGTAGGGACCACAGCTGTCAAGGCTTTTAATGGTTCAAATGTTGGTGCTCTATGATATTTTTCTACTGTTACAATGTAGTGGAAAGCAACAAGCTTGGTTATAACTTTCACTTTTTGTAGTTATAGTATTTGTGGCAATACTTTATTATTGTTTTCATGTAGCGAGCTCAAAACGTGTATAATTCATTTAGTGTTTCCAGACTAGGATGGACAACTACTAATAGCATTACTAAGCAGACAATCCTCACAGGCACAGTCCCTGTCCAGCCCTTTTTATGATTAGAATGTTTTATACTCACACTTGTTTATAGCAGCCGCAGTTAGATTTCTGAGGGTACTGGGTTGTCAAATTATATGCATCACTTAACTTCCAAGCACATTAATAATTTTCTTGCATCATTGTTGCAAAAACCCAACTGATGTATTAAATTTTTTAAAGTGAGTTGGGGTAATATTTAAAAACGGACTCAATTTTGAGCCTTTGCCCCCCCCCCCCTTAGGTTTGTCTTTGTCCAGATTTCTTGAGCTGTCAAATTTGCATTGTGCCTGATATATCTTCATGCTCCCTCTTAAGCAGACAGGCACCATGTCACCTGAAAGCCTACACAATGACCTGATTTTCAGGGTCACTGAAAGGTGGTTTTTGGGGATTAGGATGGCTGGGTGCCAAAATCCTAGATGTCCTAAAGCACAACAGAAGGATCACATAACTACAAAATAACTGTTGTCAGATAAAACAGAAAAGGTAGCATTCAGTATCACCCACTGGAGAAACATAAAACAGTCTAGATATTTGAAATATAACAACAGGCTGGATGCAAAACAAGGGAGCAACAGTAGCAACATATCATTGTACCATAACAGAAATGTAGCTTTGCTCCCCTACCTCCAAAAGAACAGGCAAATGACACATTATGCTAATAAACTGATCAGTGAAATGCTAAATGTGCTATCAAATGAGATATCCCTGAAATATATCTACAGATATAACACAGAACATTCCATGTTAAGGTATTGCCAATCATGCATACCTCTGCAAAGCCCTGGCAAACATGCCTATGATATCAATACACTTCAAGTAATGCATACAGATAAAATTGCAGCATTTGCTAGTCAAACTCTCTCTTTATATAGATATATATATATATATATATATATATATATATATATATATATATATATATACACATATATATATACATATATATATATATATATATATATATATATATATATATATATATATATATATATTATTATATATATATATATATATATATATATTAAACAGATTTTTCTTAATGATATTTCAACATATGCAGTATATAGCTGAAAATACAAGCATACTTATCAAGTTCAGTAATCTTCTGTGCAGATATATCCTAAAGGGGTCTATATTATAACATCGAAGTTTCAGGTCTCCGAATGTTCTAATATCGGCACCTAGTAACCGAAAACTGGTAAGACCGAAAATTTAGAACATCGAATTTTTTCCTAGGGAAAAAAAATTGCTGTTCCAAAACACATACACATAACACAAACACACCAAACACACAACAATCCACACGCATACACCTAAAATCTTACATCTAAACCTACACTAAACTGTACATACACCACTATCTACCCACTTACCTTAACCCAAACCCTAACCCTAAGGTCCGTCACTATCGCACACACACACCTCACCCGTGCCCTAACCCTAACTCACCTATCCCACCCTAGCCCTCACGTCCAAACATTCGCACACTTACCTGACCCATGCCCTAAACCTAACTCACCTATCCCACCCTAACCCTCACGTCTACACAATCACACACTTACCTGAACCCGACCATAACTTTCCACCACAGAGCTAAAAATAGCAAAGCAACAATAACGGACAACCAAATTCTTCGGTTATCTAAAAATTCACTATTTTCAGCTTTCAGTTACTAGGTGTCGATATTAGAACATTCGAAGACCTGACACTTCGATGTTCTAATATAGACCCTCCTAAAGTAATAGCCTCTTTTCTGTGTTCTCCACATACACATTCACGTCTCTTCACCTTCGGGTTCCCTAGCTACATGGTTGCCTTTTTATGGTGTAGATACAGAGTTGTCAGCAAGCTGAAGATGTAGATCAGGTGTGAACTCATAAGAATTGCTGAATTCCAAATACTTGGTTCCATGTTTCAAATGTAAACATAGTGCAGGTACTCCCTCAGTGTTTGTTTTTAATGGATTGCAACTGTGAATGATTACTGGTAGGGAGAAGAAAAACACAACAGCAATGCAGACTGCCCTACATCCAGTGAATGTGCCAGGTTAGACTTACAAAAGTGTTAGAAATCATCTTGTCAAGGTTGGAAATGTATGTAAGCCATGCACAATTCATAGATTCTGTTCATTAACATGAAGTCTCCCCTTCATTTGTTGGCAACTGTATATAATATTATTGCCATTTAATATCCTTACAATGTGGTTTCATAGTACTGTAGATGATGTTGCAGTTGGTTGTTTGCAGAATGATTTCAGTTTCCTGCTGCAAAGCTGTTTGTGTAGCAAAGAGGGATAAGGCACCCTTATTGTGTTCTAAAAGGTCATTGGAGTGAGAGTTTCATGCATACTAAAATTTTGTAGTGTTTATGTCATAGGTTGATTTTCATTATTTGAACTACTTTTCCTTTTGTTTCTTTTTTTTTTTGCCAGTGTTTGCACTGTGCATGGCTTAGTGCAAACAAGGGAAATGGAGTAAAATGAATGTCTAGTTTGGCTATGCTTATCTCATTTGCACTAAGCTTAGAAGTGCATAAGCCTGGACTAGTAGCCCTGGAAGCAGATGGAACACCTGCAGACAGGGTGTCTGTGAAAGTGCAAAGCTAAAAAAAAATACATTTTTAAAATTTTTTGCTTTCCATTGTGCAACTTCACTTAGTGATGTTGTGCAGTGGTTAGCAAGGTTCCCCAACACCTGCAGACAGCACTCAGGCAGCAAATAATTGAAAACAGATGCATTCAAGTCATTTTGTTGGGCACCATACAGAATGGTTAACACAAAGAACAATAAAGAGTAGGAAATTATGGAAATGTCATGTAACTAGTCCTGTAACAGCAGGTGTAAGTGTAGGGCTGGAGTACAGATTGTCCTGGGTTCTAGTACAGGGTGTGCAACCTATTTTTGCTGTTGTGACAGTGCAGTTTATAGTAATGAACTGAAAAAATAGACGTGTTATTTCAACATTCTTGTGGCAAGAGGTGTAAGTGTAGGACTCCCATTCACATGATCCTGAGTTCTAATACAGGATAGTCCATGCACTTTTACTCTGTTCCACATTATATTCATTCTCACTTATAACATTTTAAATAGTGGAGCTGATATTAATTATATGAGGAATAAGGCACCCTTATTGGGTTTTCAGATGTATGACTGAGGGTATACTGTCTAATATATTTCTGTAACTATAATTCTGCTATCTGGACTTGCATGGCTTTCGCAATTACATAACACACATACAACTGGATGTATATACAAGAACCTTGTCAAGTCACACTCATACATGTGTAACACCTCAGACTGTCTCCTGTATTTATGAATGATTCCTGACTTATGTCTGAACAGCACTTCTTCTGTCGAGCAGAGCCACAGAGGTGATCCATGGGGTGAATTTTCTATTTCTCATCCAATCAAGATTTTTCTTGAAGAGTGCTAATGAGGAGCTTTGTTTGATATAGATAGGTAGTTTGTTCCAGAGTATGGGAAGTCTCTGGGACAGGAATCTATCCCTCCAGCATGTTCTGTTTATTGTAGTGACAAGGTTTAGGTCCCTAGAGCGTGTAGCTCAGAGGGATTGTGATTTCTTTAAGTGGAGCATGTCCAACAGCTTTGGGTTTGACATAACTTTGTATGTTAGGCAGAGATCACCTCTGAGTAGGTGATATGCGACAGAGTAAAGCTGGAGTTTTTTGAGACGGTCTGTGTAGGGCATCTGTTTGAGGCCAGTAATCCTCTTTGTGAGGTATTTCTGTGGCCTTTCCAGTTGTTGTAGATGTCTTGCGAGGTACATACCAAAAGGGGTGTTGCACTCTGTAATGGGTCTAACGAGTGATGAGTAGAGGGGAACAATGACCTCTTTTTTCCTGGATGAGAAACCTTTTGTGATGAGGTGTGCCATGTAGAAGGATTTCCTGAGTACTGTGGTGATGTGATTATCAAAGGAGAGACTACTGTCCACCTGTGTCCCAAGGTCTCTTATCACACTTTCGGTGTTAAGTAGACTACCACCTATGTGGTAGCTCATGGGTACACAGTTTTTACCAAAGGGAATGACAGTGCACTTTTTGGCATAGAGCTTGAGGCCATGGCTCTGACTTCAGGCATCTGCCTCCGAGAGGCCCTTTTGTAGGATGTCCACATCATTAGGAGTTTTGATTATGGCTCCTACTTTGCAGTTATTAAATAGTAATAGCTAAATATAGGCAAGACTGTTGGGCATCATGCTCTTCTGTTCTTTTCTGTTCTTTGCCCAGCTAATGCTGAATGTGAGTTCAATAGATAAGCTCATGTTGCTTGAATGAAGAGACTGAAGGAAGCAAGTAGTATGTATGCAGCACAAGAGAGGTATTATTGTAGTTTTAAAAGCTAATAGATTTTTGGGCTTTTTATACAGTTGTAGCAGACTGAGCATGCATATCCCAACTGTAAAATCAAGTATGCATGCATAACTCTGTGGCACAAACCAACTTTAGGAGTCAAATATCAGACTGTAGTCAGAGGTTGTAGGTTCAAATACCATGAATCACAACTATATAATACTGCATTTCTTTAATAATATTTACATTAAATTAAACTCTATACAAGTGACACAAATGCCCTGCTGTTAACTGTAATCTGTATAACTGGAACACACATATGTAAAATATATGCACATTTCAATGATTACTGTTAGCAGTCTGTAGTTATTGTATGCTTTTGCTAGGATGTATACTTAAATGTCATACTTCAGATAACATAACATCATAATTGTGTTAATGCATTGTACATCACATATGATGGTACTAATTGTATCTTTTTTTTCTCTCATCCCAACCCTTATCTCTCTTTTCTATTTTCTATTATGTGTCATCAAAATGTCTCCATGTCATCCATGTGTACCAGGTACCACATCATTAAATGCTACACAGTACAGCAAGTAAGTGGATCAGCTTACCCCCACTGCACCGGTTCCAGCACTGATGACAGCATATCTGGGACTCAACCTGGCAGCATTGCCTCTGCTGGCCCTAGACTACCTGTGCCCTCACATAGTACTGCTCCAGCAACTGGTGCAGTGGTACCCTCCGGGAGCAGTGGTGGAGGTGAGGATTTCATCACCTGCCGGGAGATACCAGGGTTGGTGCACAGGGTCATGCACTGCACAGTTGGTGTATGCCTATGCTGGATGGAGAAGCTGCTCTCCCTCATAGTACATAGGAGGAGAAGACGTCAAGCACTCTAGCTGCCAACATAGTAAGTAGACAGTGATGATAGTCCAGTGGGTGAGGAATTGATTCTCACTGCCTCCAAGTTTGACAGGCATGAGCCTGTGTTGTCCCCACCCTCACCCCAATCATGGTGTACCTCAACTTTTTGTTTCCCTCACTGTCCCTGTCTCTTGTCTTGTTTGTCTTATTTGTTTGCATTTGTTTCCTCACCAACCCATCTCACCTGACCTAGACATACCTATGTACCTTAACCAGCATACCTCTCTTACTGAAATGGAAAAAAAAATGGGGAACCTGTCCGACAAAAAAAAAATATATATATATATTGTCTCATACATAGCTCTCCATTTTGCATGTGTCTTCTTGACACACTTGATTCAGTCCAATTGGCTATAAAACACAATTACCCTGTTGTCACCTCTCTTTCTGGAGGTGACAGTTCAAATTCAGTGAATATTCTGCATATATTATCAGTTTTTACTGTTGAAGAAACAGATAGCTATGATTCTTTCCTACCTCCCTCCTGCACATTCCTGTATTGTTTTCCCTTTGTTCTTTCCCATGATTGCTCCCCATTTCATCACTTTCCTATTTACCTTGTTGTAGCAGCAATGATCTGGTCAAAAAATTAGAATCACACACATTGCACAAAAGTAGCTGAAAAAGCATTGGATCTTTTCACTTTTTGGCCTCTATATTTGTGCAGAGTTTGGAAATGTGCTCTACAATGATAAGGTTAACTCTGCACAATGCCACTTAACCCTGCTGTGCTACATCAACACACACACAATAATATATGCTGAATGTACTATAAAGAATAATGCCATTGCATTATCACTGTGTGTTTAAAAGCATTACATACATCTGGATTAGAACCCAGTATCATCTGAGCTCAAAAAGAAATGTGTCAATGTATTTACACCCACTGCCACAGTGTCACCTAAGCAGCAGGTGTGTTTCATAGATGCAATACTAACTCTAAGACTTTTAGCAATGTGGCTCACATTTACAGACTGCTTAACTATATGCAAAAAGCAGTAGTAATGGAAATGTGTACCTGGTATGTGCAGACACCTTGCCAGCCATTGCACAAACCTACTTTTTGTCACTGCACTATGCACAATTACTATTAACATGTATTACTGCTGTTTATTCTCCATTTACTCTTTATGGCATTAAACTACACGTGGAAACATAACAAACTGAAGGCCCTATCTAACAATGTGTCACATATTTACAATACAGCCATATGTTGCTTCCCCTCATGAACTGCAACCCTGGTGTCTCAGTACTTTTTTCACACATATATCAACTACACTGCATAAATTAATATCAAATGCTGTGAGATATGCAATGCACATCAATCTGGTGACATGTAGAACTAGAACTATTGACATATAAGCCTAACCAGCCTTATCTGAAAGGCTATTGAAAGAATCATTATGGACATTATCCGTAGGGACATAGGTGACCTTCAACACACTTGACCTGACTCCTTTTGGTTTTGTCAAGAGTAGATCTTGCTTATTAAACATAATAGACTTCTTTGATAATGTCCCCTAAAGCCCTGGATAAGGGATAACAGGACATGCCACCTATGTTGATTTATCCAAGGCCTTTGACACTATCTCCCAATCAGATATCATAGAGAAAATCTCCCATATGGGGATTAACCCATACATTACTAGATGGATAGCCAACTAGCTCACTGACAGTATGCACAATGTCAAAGTTGGGGAGTCAACATCCACCATTAGACCACTTGCTAGTGAAATACCACAAGGGTCTGTGCTGGGTCCTCAACTGTTTGGAAACTATCTGAAGTCCAGGTAAAGGGATATGGCCTGTGTCTTGCCAAGTTTGCAGATGACTGTCAAATGATTGGTGCCAAACTCATGGACTGAACCATAAAGCAAAGAAATGCCTGATTTCCTTTGACAAAGAAGTACCACTACTAATTATGATATACATAGCACCAGTCTAAGCTCAAACTCAGTGTTGTGAGACTTGAGAGCATATGTTGATAGCAATCTAAACTTCAATCACTATGTGTCCATTTTGGTAAGACACACAATCTACATTGTTCACTTCATAAATAAGGGCATTGCATCCAAACCAGGGAGGTCATAGCTCCACTGTACTCAACCCTTATCAGAACACTAATTGAGCACAATGTTCCCTTCTGTATGTACCTCACCAGACACCTGCAGCAAGTAGAAAAAAACACAGTGGTTTCTGACCAGGAGAATCCAAGGCCTCCAAAACATGACATACATTGAAAGACTGAAAGACCTTTCACTGTACTCAGTATCATACAGGCTGCTGAGTGGCGACCTATGCCTGGCCTACCGAGCAGTGTCAGACACTGCCCTACTGGAAATGCTGGATATCCACAAATCAAATGGGACAAGAATAACTTGCTCCAGGGATCTCAACCTAGCCTGTGACAAACAGAACATGCTGTAGAGACAAATATATCTCCCAGTGATTGCCACTCCTCTGTAATAAGCTCCCATTACATGTGAAGCAGTGCTCCTCAACGATCCTATTCAAGAGCAACCTTGACAAGTGAATGGGTGAATGTAAATTCACCCCAGGGGAGAGACATTTGTCCCTCATGGACAGGGATAGTTGGTGCTGATCACAAAACCACTCTGCTAGCAACAACTATCTAACTGTGCTCATTAAGGGTACTTGGGTTTTTACACTGCTAGGCTTGTAAAGGTCCTAGGGCCATAAGCCTAGTAACATCCTATAACTTCTGAAGCTATGAACCTATGCAGGCCTCCCAACATCTTCTCTCCAACATGCACTGCTGATGTCATCCACTATAAGTTGTCCTGCAGCCTCAAAAAAGTCAGACGTGTGCTATGGTGCTTGTGTAAAGTACTGAACTCTGTAGTCTGTGTACTTAGGAGTTCTGTTCTCACTGCCGTCAAGAGTGTGTGTGTGTGTGTGTGTGTGTGTGTGTGTGTGTGTGTGTGTGTGTGTGTGTGTGTGTGTGTGTGTGTGTGTGTGTGTGTGTGTGTGTGTCTAGGAAGAATGACAGAAGTGTGTATCCTACAGTTACTACTCCAATCCCATGAATTTACAGCATTTCAACACCTGCACATATCTACACATCCATTTCATGCAGGCCTCCCAACGTCTTCTCTCCTATATGCACTGCTGATGTAATCCACTATATGTTGTCCTGCAGCCTTGTAAAAGTCAGACTTGTGCTGTGGCATTTGATTAAAGTACTGAACTCTGTAGTCAGTGTGCTTAGATAGTTAGGGGTTCTTTTCTTACTGTTGTTAAGTGTGTGTGTGTCTAGGCAGAAGACCATAAGTGTGTATCCTACAATTACCACTCTAATCCCATGAATTGCCAGTATTTTGACACTTGTGGATACCTTCATATCCATTTCATGCAGGCCTCCCAAAATCTTCTCTGCAACATGCAATGCTGATGGCATCCACTATAAGTTGTCCTGCAGCCTTGTAAAGGTCCAGCTTGTGCAGTGGCACCTGTGTAAAATACTTATCTCTGTAGCCTGTGTCCTTAGATAGGTAGGGGTTTTATTCCCAATGCAGTCAGGTGTGTGTGTGTGTGTGTGTGTGTGTGTGTGTGTGTGTGTGTGTGTGTGTGTGTGTGTGTGTGCTTGTGCTCTTGTTTGATACTAGAGAGAGCCTTTTACACCAGCATGTGGTACACTATTTCCATATTCTCACAGCAGACACTGCTGATGTCATCAGCTATAAAGTGTTGCCTGATGCACTTCAAATCAGACTTGGGCTGTGGTGCTTGCCTTGAATGCAGAGTTCTGTAGTCTGTGTACTTCAATGGGTAGGGGTTCTATTTTCACTTCAGTCAGGTGTGTGTATGTCTGTTTGTGCTCTTGCTTGATATTACAGAGAGCCTTTTACACCAGCATGTGATACAATGGTATTACCATATTCTCCTCAGCAGACACTGCTGATGTCCTCAGCTATGAAGTGTTGTCTGAGACTCTTTGAGTCAGACTTGAGCTGTTGCACTTGCCTTAAATACAAGGTTCTGTAGTCTGTGTACTTAAATAGGTAGAGGTTCTATTTTTACTGTAGTCAGGTGTGTATGTGTGTGTGTGTGTGTGTGTGTGTGTGTGTGTGTGTGTGTGTGTGTGTCTGTGTGTGTGTGTGTGTGTGTGTGTGTGTGTGTGTGTGTGTGTGTGCTTTTGCCTGACATTACAGAGAACCTTTTACACCAGCATGTGGTACACTATTACTATATTCTCCTTGGCACACTGCCAATATCATCAGCTATAAAGTGTTGTCTGAGAAACTTTAAGTTGGGCTTGAGCTGTGGTGCTTGCCTTTAATATAAAGTTCTATAGTCTGTGTACATAGACAGGAGTTCTATTCTCACTGCAGTCAAGTTTGTGTTTGTGCTCTTCCTTGACGTTACAGATAGACTTTCACACGCGCATGTGGGACACTGTTATTACCATATTCTCCTCAGCCAACAGTGCTGATGTCATCAGCTAAATCTGATTTGTGGATGTGCACTATTCACACCAGGGCAGAGTCAGACACTGGTCTGGTGGCCAGGCAGAAGTCATCTCATCTCATACAATCTAGGTTACAATGATCTGGCTTTCAGTCTATCCACATACATCATGGCATGGTTTGTAGGCCCTGTGTTTCTTTGGTGAGAAACCCCTATGGTCTCTCCAGCTGCTACATTATTTGGTGAGGTACATGCAAAAGAGAGCATTATACTCTATTAGTGTTCTGATGAGTTCTGAGTACAGTGTTGTAATATCATCCTCAGATCTGAATACGATGGTGTGACTTATGATGTGCACAACATAGGCTTTCAATACCAGTGTGGAAACTTGGTGGTTGAAGTTCGGATTTCTATCTATGGGTGTTTGTAGTGCTTGCATCACTGGGTTTCAGCATAGTGGTACTGTTGTCAATGCTGCAATTAGCAGAAAATTCCACTTTTCATTAAAACAACATAAAGACACATTTTTGTATTCCTTTGTAGACCATATGGCTTTGTCACTAATCATCTGTCTGCGTTAGCACTTCTAGTAGTAGGTTATCATCATAGGTTGACTCAATGATTGCACCCAGTATGCAAAAATCCACAAACGCAGTAAGCCAAAGGACATATACTTTAGCCTGAACTATCAAGAAATAGATTACAAGCAATAAAGGGCCAAGCGCAGATCCCTGGGGCACAACAATAGTGACAGCTCTACTAGTACAGGTTGACTCACCAACTTCCACAGTATGTGTTCCCCCAGTGAGCCAATTGGTTACCCATCTAGTGACATAAGGGTTAATCCCCAGCTGGGAGAGTTTCTCAATGATACCTGCATGGGGAATAGTGTCAAAACCCTAGGCCAGATCAGGATAGCCAGTATGCACTGTCTTACCTTCATCCAGGCCTATCACACAGAATTAATGGGCTGTGACAACATCATAGATTGCATATCGCATGACTCAACACATACACCTTCCTGACATAGTTGAATACACACTTCAATACACCCTCCACACAGACTATGTTCCTGAGTTGGTGGGGACAGCACCCAATGTATGCATGTCTTGACACATTCTGACTCTCCTCATCTTTGAGGTAGACCAAAATGTCATCATGGACCTTTTATAAATGGACACTAGTAATAACCCAACTGTGTGAGTTGTTAATGCTACATCATGTCTGTTACATCTGTTAGATGTCCTTGAGGGCATGCATGATGACAACACTATCATCCTTTTGAACCAGACAAGCCCAAGGCATTTGACACAAATTCACACTGATGTATTCACTCAGCACTGTCAGATGTGGCCATAAACACCTATATCACCAAGTGGAGAGAAGAATGCATCACATATGTGGCATCTAAATATGTTGAAATATGTGAACTATATCTCAGGTCCAATGATCAAGTCCGTACATCAGGGCTGTTTGCTAGGCCCTTTCCTGTCCATTATTTAGGTCACAGACATCATGAATGACATACACATCCTGTATCCAAACAGCTGTCGGAAGGTCTAAAGGACTGTGGTCAATCATTGACTCCAATTGCAATATTAGTATAAAACAGACAGTATCAACACGCACCAAAGATTCCTGCCACAACCATGACTACACCTGCAATGACACAAAATGATGGGGGGATTTGTTACATCAGTTAAGGAAACACATAACCCAAGTATAACGTAGACATCACACCCTATAATCAGACCATCAGGTATGTGACCTGTGTTCCTGGGGTAGATGGTATGTGGAACATCCACCAGAAAGTGGCTACAGTGCTGACTACTTCCTTGTATGTACTACAACTACTGAGTATGTTTAGAGCATCCACATCACAAGCCATAATACCTCCATAGTGCATAGCCTTCATCATCACACCAATAACTGAGTAAAATGCATCCTTGTTCATGTACCTCACTACACATCTTCTAGTGATGTATAACTGAAGTGTACCACCTTTGCTACAGTGAGCTGTCACACATCTATTGGCCATACCAAGGTATTCTTTTTGTGGCATAAACATTGCTGTCTGATGGGTTGAAAACCCCATCAAGTTGTTACACCAGATATATATGTGTGATACCTGCTCTGGTGAAGCACACAGTACATACACAGCTATTTGACAACATTTATGGCATCTGTAACACTTGTGACAGTGTGGATTGTGTTTATATATATATATATATATATATATATATATATATATATATATATATATATATATATTTATATATATAAATATATATATAAAATCAACTAGCCTGTATTGATCATAATGCATGCCACATACAGGTATAGCAGTGTCTCTCCTAACAACTCCAGCAGACGTTACAGTGTCAGGACAGTATGCATGATTACCCTCATAGAGTGCAGACATGTCACAATAGTTGTACAAGTGTGTTTGTGCAGAACCATCTTTGATCACTCTAAATCACATATTTTATGTCAGAGACATGGGATTACTGGTGGTAGTATTCTGATATTGTCCATGATTGTGTGTGCTTCTTTTAATGTTGTCCATGAGCCTTTACCTGTAACCCACTTTCTGGAGACCTCTGCTGAGACTACACTCATATTCAGGCAAATCAGTTTGCACAGCTTCACAAAACCACCCTATCTCAGTTGTATATAGCACCCCTGATAGATGTCCTTTACATTGTTCATGTAAGGATGCTTATCTCACACAGACATCTCTCCTGTCATAATACACATTTTCACTGTGTGGTCCCTACTGTACCATATTGATATGTGATTGGTGTTTTTACTACAGCTGTCTTCCATTGACATGCCCTCATCTGCTGTACATTAGGTTGTTTCACCTGTCCTCGTTCATTGTGTTCATTCCTGCAATTCATCTGTGTGTCCTTATTCAATGCACACACTTCCCCTGAGTGTTTATTTTACATGTCAGTCTATGTGCCTTTACAGATCATTTATACAACATTGGTACAGAATGACAGGAATGGGATTTCACAACACTCTGCACTGTGTTTGGACCATATACATAGCATAACTCTCACCTGTCCAGATTTTTTGCAGTATATCCAGAATTCTGCCTTATATGTTTTGGTATCTTCCTTATAAAATTCGTGGTTCCATACATTTGAGGTTCAGACTTCAGATCCTTCAGAAAATGTATCTTAACACAAACCTTGTTATTATAGCACATTTCTAAAGAGAAAATATGTCAAATCTGCCCCTATTTCTGAGTCATTGTCCCCCCATTTTGTTGGGCTTTGTCCAGATTTCTTGCACTAAAAAACTGAGGGCTATAAGAACCATATAGGTTAAGCCCTGGTGATCACTGTGGCATTCCACACAAACACACTAACCGACTGTGGTCTAATGTAAACTGGATTGCTATTCTTGTTGTTTTATATGGTTTCCTGGCCAGCAACACTGTTGCCAGCCATGAAACCACATTTATATACATTTAAATGCAGTCCACGGCATGGATATGTAATGAGCGCTGTTACTCACAGCGCATCACCATGCAAACATGTAAACAACGTGTAGGCTTTGCACAACACCTACAGAGACTTTACTGAATTTGAGGGTAAGTGTTTCTGTTACGTTACCTCTCTGTCTTAGCACGAAGCGTAGTCCTATGTACACCTGTAGCAGCTACAGATGTTGGACAAAGGACTAAATTTTTTGCCAGAATAACAATGGCATTGTTTCCAAAAGCTGCATGGTACACTTTTGGATGGAGTTGGCCACCCTGTGCTTTAAAAATTGTTATGGAATCACATTATCTATCCTTGGTGTAATTGCACTGTGTAGGGACATTGATCACATATATTGTTCCATACTGTGTTATGTATCCTCTACCCTCTTTTCTGCTTTCATTAAATCTAATTTCAACAGTTTACCTGAGAAACTTCAAATGTTTGTTCCAGTCCTCTGTTAATTTATCTTAGATTAATTTAACTTACATTATTTAGATTATTCTGTCTTTCTCATCTCTAATATGAGATACATGCAAATGATCAAGAGAGCAGCTGGTTGAATGCAAAAGCATGTGTCCCAAATGATCGAATACACAGCCTAACATACAATACTGTTCTTTTTTTGTATGCGATCATGGCACAGTGAGAACTGGAAATGTATCCTTTCCCTGTTGTGTAGTCTCAGAGTTAATATACACACACTTGCACACACACTTGCACACACACACACACACACACACACACACACACACACACACACACACACACACACACACACACACACACACACACACCCATAGACTCTCTTGGGGTGAGAATCAAGCACTCTCCAGCCAATGGCCCATTCATTCCCTGGCTGTAGGTCCTGGTAAGACCATTCACTCCTGCAGTTAGAAGAGAGATTGGCATTAGGGAGTAGGTCAGATTTCTTGACCCAATGAACTCCCGTCCCCTTAAAGCTCCTATGCCCTAAGGTGGCTCACTAGATCTCCACTAATGCTGATAACTACAGTAACCATTAGTGCCTTCACACAAATTCTAATACCCAGCCCCTAGGCATCACTTATTATGCAGATACAAATTTCACAGGTGCAACAGCTAGACATTTCTCTAGGTGTCACCCAAGTGGTAGGTCATAACCACCTCCATCCAGGATGGCAAACTGACTGCAGCCACTCACTCCCCTCTTCAACTCCTCACTCCCTAAAGAGGGCATGCCTCTAACTGAACACAGATACTTTCATTCACAGCTAGGACTTCATTCCTGTGTTCCGCATAAGTTGGGACATGAGGTGGATTTTGAAGCTGGAACAGATCTTGGTAGGATGTTTGACATTAGGAACAGGACAAAGATAAGTAGTGGCTTTGGGGCACTTCAGATTTTGCTAAGAGGCCTGGTAAGTTCTGGTTATGCTGAGTTAGACAATGTTGTATATGTAGAAATGGCAGTTTTCTGGTTGGACATCTACAGAATAAGGTGGCAGGATGTGCTGGCATTTTGGGCAGATAGATGGAAGTAGAGGATCCCTAATATTATGGCGTTGTACTTGGGAGAGAATGGCATAGCATCCATACCAATGAATGCACTGAAACTGGAGGTAATGACATTTTTTGAATGGATTACAGCACCATCATGTAACACTGTGGTATAAGATTATTCTGGGGTTGCAATGAAAGAATACAAAAGTTAGAATGGAGGCGCCCCCCCAAAAAAAACAAGCTGAGTATTTCCATTTCAAACTCACCCAAAATGAAGTGCCTAGTGGGGGAAGAGTTGTGTAGACCCACCTCTTTAGGCATTAAATGTAGTGTACAGTATCCCCCAGACAGGAGAGCATAGACCACATCTATATGCCATGTCAGTACTTGCATTCAGTGGCGTAAAAATGTCTCTAAGTGATTTGGTAACACTGACTAATATCTCCCAAAATGGACATGGGTATTTGCCAGTGATAATTAGGTTGAGTATCTGACCTACCTCAATGAAGCATGCCTCCACTGAGTGACAATGCCTTTGGCCAGGTAATAATGTACATGTGAAAGTGTCTGTGTTTTAATGTCAGTGTGCATCACACTGGTCCTTCAGTTATGAGCTTTGTCAAACGTGTCAGGAACACAGGATAAATATGAGATGGTGTTGAGATTTAGAATCAAACTTGTGCTAAAAATGTGTCACACTCTATTGTGGCACTCTCTGTAAAAAAAAAATCCCACCATTGTATGATACAGGTACAGACAGGAAAAGTAGCTGACTATTACATTTTAAATGATTAGCAGATGTTCAGCTCCTGTATCTCACAGAATGAAGGTGGAAAGATGCATCTGCTCCGTGACTTTACAGATGATACAGTGAAATATTCAGTTGGCTATCTCAGTCACCTACATTAATACAGAAATTTTCAATGTATGAATTACGTATGCTTTTCTTTGTGTGTATAGAACTTCTAGGGCAGGAGTATATCTTCCAGTGAGTATATGTGACAATAACAGCATATACCAAGGCTAAATCCCTCAGGTTATGAGCTCTGCATTGTTATTCATTTCAAGGAATATTCTTAATAGCTGTATATAAAACCATGCATAGCTCTTTGCAAAACATATTTCAGTATAGAATCAAAACACTAAAGTCTGCAGATGTAAGCAGCTTCTGTCAGCAAAATTTAAACCTCATGTCTCACTTGAACTAGATAGCTTGTGGCAGAAACTAATAAGACAGTTTGCAATATTTTATTCTACTTTGCTTGCATATGTTTCTTTAGTTTTACAGATCTAATCTCAAACAGGAAATCAGATTGAACTTGCATATGGGCAGACCTGATGGTAACACAGGAAGGGTTGGACCACACCTGTTTCCTGATACACACTGCAGTAGTCAGACTTATCACTGTCAGCACTATCTGAGTTAAAAGCAGACTTGCATTTATATTGACTGAAGAATGTCTAAAGTCCACAGGTTAAGAACACTCTCTAAGTTGGACAGAAACAATGACAGCGCTGACTGCATGTTATGAATACTCTGGTTACACAGCATGCAGAAATGTTGCATCCTGTACTAAGTGATTTTTGTGGTGCTGAATGCAACTGCAAGTACACCAGCATTATTATACTATCAAGCCTCGTCTATAAAAATGGTGGCCCTGGGGTTTCAAGTCTAAAAATGAAGAAAAGAAAGTTCTGCAGTTTGTGAACAATGGGCTCTCTTTTGAACATTGTGTACCCACTGCAATTGAAAAATCTTTTTGCCTAGCCCAATTAATAATTTAAAGAAGATTCTCCAGACCAAAGGAAATTTTATCCCCTCAGTTCTATTCTTATTAGACCAATAATTTAATATAATGTCCAATTTGGCATATCTCTACCCAAGCACATTGCTCAACTAGAAAAAAATGCAGGTTTCCTTTTCAAAAAGTCACAAATATGTGTGGTCTAAGTTACACAGAATATTTTAAAACTCTGTCGATGTATTCTGTTTTTTATCAACATCTTGGTGATGAGTGTTGCCTAGGTTAAAATGTGACAAATGACCCTAAGCTGCTTGGCATTCTATGTACTTGCAAAACTAACAACACCACACATTTCCACTATAGGGACCTAATCTATGCAGCAATAAAAACAAAACCTTCTGGTGAGATATGTATATATATCACAAAGGATCTCCAACGTCTGAAATAACTTCTCAATCCATGTCAAAAAGTAGGTCTCTAGCCATATTAAAATGTAGTTTGGAAACTGGATGTGTAACCATGAATCTACTCTGTTAGGCCACTCAGTCTACTGTGGAAAGAAATAGTAAGCAAACTGCATTGGCCTGGCTCCTAATGATCTTTGAGATTAATTGCCTGGTATAAACTATGAACCTATGAACCTATGCTAACAAATTGTTAATCATTCATATTTTCTGCTGACAGAAATGGAGATTCTGAGGTGATATATGCATATAAATTCTGGCATGATACTTAATTACAAGTATTGATTGATATAGACACAGCAAGATATGCTAATTAACCAGAGCTGAGAAACAGTGATCTGAGATTTAATATCCCCAGATTTAAATCAAGTTTCGTACATTCCTATCATTAAAAATTCTTGCCATATACAACAAACTGCTGATTAGATTAGAACATCAGAATATATACTTAAATTTAAGAAAAGTTTGGATACCTGGGCTAGGGAATTAACATATGACACACAAATTTATGAATCAGTAGGCAGTCTCAGGACCTGAATACTGTGAATTGACTTATTAACTTATGAACTGAGAACCCCAGACATTGGGCTAGCTTCTAAAAGATTTGCTCTCAGTGTAAGTCTGTGCTGATTCTGAAAAAACTGGGTCTAAGTGACTTACTTACTAACGGGATTACTGTGGGGATCAGATTTCAAAAGACCTGGTCTCAGCCTGTTCTCAGTGTAAGTGGACATTTACAGTGAGAAAGTCTTTTGGAATTGGGGCCATTATGTGAGAAATAGGGTATTTTTAATCATATTCAAATCTGTTCCACAAACGAGGGAAATTAAATATTAAATAAAAATATTCTCTTATTTTCTCATGACAAATACAATTAGAACATAACTATGTGAATTTTTAATACGGTGCCATTGTTATTCTTTTTTTAAATACAAATAACTATAAGACAGAAAAATAATCTATCCACAGCAAGTCTCTCAAAAGTCATTCTCTTTTCTTTAATATTTTAATAACAAAATTAATTTTTCAACTAAAGCATACTGTTCAAATTTTCATCTGTAACATGTAACTCCACTAAGTATTAACAGCATTCGGATAATCTTCTAACCACTTTCCATGTACCTTTTTAATTTCCATTTTACCCCATTTACCAAATTACATGTTTTCGTAAGTTCCTTCCTTAACTTGCAGACGTTGAAAATCAGAACAAAGACTCTTGAGAAGTGGGTATATCCAGCCAAAATCTGGACATCTAATTTAACTTTCAGTAGGAAAGCATGATATTACTCAGAAACGCATGTTTAAATAACAGACAACAACAAAAATGATGGCAATAAATAAGCATATTATTAAAGCGACAGTGTAAAATTTAAAACGGTTAATGAACTGTATTGAAAAATTCTACAACAGAAGGTAATTTATTTTTGCTTCAGGAAAAAAGGAAAATGTAGGATGTGTGTCCATTTTCTTTAAATTATTGTTGCCAGTAGTCTGTTGGTCATGCAATGTGGTTTTCTGTGTACTAGATCACTTCAAAAATCATATGTGGTTAGAGATTCAGAAAACTGTGAAAAAGGGTAAATCAGGCATGAAAATCAGAATTTCTTCCAAAATAGGGACAGTTTTGACGTCTGCTTCCTGTAGTCAGATCACAGTCGAAGCTTCCAGGATATTGCTTCAACAAGTCAAAAAAAAAAAAAAAAAAACGAACAAAAAAAAAGTGGTGACTCCTAGCAGCCAATATACTGTTCCTTTGAACATATTCTGTCAAAAGTTTTCTTTGGAGTTTAAGGGATATAATTTAGTTAATCACAGATTTTTCTTGTTGATAACAGCAAGTTGGGCAAAGCTGCCAGAAGGGAAGGCCATTTGTAAAAAAAGCTGCAAAATGAGGACCACCAGGTAGTTTTATGACCAGCTAAAGAAATGGATGGAGTCCCAGGAGTAGCTATCAGCTCTCAAGGTTTGAAAAGCATTTTTGTCAGTTTCCCTAAGAGTGCTGCTACATTTTTCTTTTGTGAGGCTGAAGTTAATATTCTTTCACAAAGGTTTCTTATTTTTTTCCATCTCATCACTGCTAACTACAGACCCCAGTGTTGGCATCCTATAATCCCTTGCTCTGCTGTTTCCATATCTTGCAGTTTCCTGGTATGTCCCACAAGGGATTGGTCTCACAACCAGGACAGCACCTCTGTGCAGAGGTCTCCCCTTACCTATATGCTAGATACAAGGAGCTGTACCTGCTGGCACTGCAGAGAGAGAGAGACAGGTTAAGTAAGGCACCATCATACTACAGCTGGTTTAGGATTTCCTTGCTTGTCAGATCACCACCTGATGCTGACGCATCAGTTGCATAGGTACTGGATGTGAAATTAGGCTGTAGCCTGAAGGTGTGCTGCACAGCTGCAGAGATCACAGCTTTTCAGTTCCCCCTAGCACCCCAGTCTCTCTCCTGAGCCTTGGCCTCCAATTGGGGTTTGGAACAGGATAATAATAATAATAATAATAATACCACCTATTTATTAACCAGGTGGGCCCCCTGGCAGCAATGTCTGGTTAAATGTCTTACTCAGGGTCACACAGCAGGTAAATGAGGACTAAGGGAATCAAACCCTTCCCCACAGGAACTACAGCTCACAGCCTTATCCCTCTGCACCAGGACCTGCCTAACATGACCCTGCCTTCCCCAGGATAGGCATGCCCATCTTCTGCCACTGTTCTGTCAAGCTTCTCATGCCACAAACAGAACCACAATCTGATGGACTATAGTCACGTTTTATCCTTCTGTACCACTAGCTTGGTAAATGTTTGTTATTTTGTTGCTGTCATGTAACCAGTAATACTTCAACTATTAAATTGCAAGTTTGTTATTTGCTCATTGCTGCTGAAGAATATGATTGTATTGCATGGCGTTTCACAATTATACTACCAAAATAGGAAAAAGTCAAGCTTGCTGAGTACCTCTAAGTGCTGTTAAGATTGTGCCTCATGACAGAGACTAACATTACCAGACCATAAAATAGCTTTTAAAAAAATTACACACATCACTTTCTCACAGTCTTAAACAAAAAGTGTGACCGAGTGAAGTGTTTCACTGCTTTTGAAGCCTTTACTGCCTTAAAAGGAACATTTTACTTTAGCCCACTCTCTGTATGCCTCTAGTATTATGTGTCTCATAGTTTTCAAAGATTTCACATTTAAGTGAACACTAAAATTCACCCCTTGAGTTTTGCTTAGCTCTGCTCTTAAGGTGACCTTCTTGGCATACATGCCTCAAACTCATAATTAATTGGTCACGACTGGAGACCCAACCATACTCTTCTCTATATTTGCATGGGATGTATGAGGCCTAGGAAATGTGGCTAAATATTTTGCTGGACAGTTTCATCTTCTTGTACAGATACCAGCTAGCTGTGGTAGAAGCATGCTAAAACTGTATTAGTGAAGGCAGACTTTGTTATTGTAGGTGAGCATTAATCTGCAGCACTAATGAAAGTTAGATTAAGTAAATGACAATTTGAACTAAAGCAGCAAAGTGCCCCATGGAAAAATACTTTTTTTCTTGTGTTTTAATCTTCTGTTTTATTTCCAAAGCATTGGTTATGGAAAACAAAAGTAAAAGTGGACAAGCCATGGACTTTTGAAGAAGAGCTGAGCCAAAGGTCTGACCTGCTTCTTAAGAGTCCATTAAGAGGTGAGACACATCAGACAATCAGATCAGTAGCTAAATAAAGAATAATAATAATAATAATTGTAATTATGAAATCCTCTGCACTTACTGAGTAAAAGGGTACAGTAACAGCCAAACAGCCTAAAACTCATTGGCATTGCTGGCATTCACTCAGATGATTTAATGCTGCAATATACAGATCACACTCCACAACATCTTGCTCCCAGAGCAACTACTCCCTCCCCCCTGCCATAGCTATGTGTCATCTGACAATGGAAAATAGGGAAAGAATTTTAATAAATACAACATATAAATTCTCTGCTCTACATGTAGAAATCCAAATATTGCCATGGTTTTTGAAATTTGTTTTCCTTTTTATTTAATGAGGATTTAGTACACATTAGTTTCAGCAGGCCTTGCAAGAAATTGTCCAAACAGCCCCCAAGGTAGAAACTATATATAATGCCAAAATATGACAACAAAAGGACAGTGAAAAGCTGGATTTGTTAAATTTATGTAAGAAATCATATTTGAGCACCCTTAAGGTGGCCCACAGAAAAAAAAATCATGATTTTTAATAACTTATTTGGGTATGGAATGCGCATACTATACCAGTGGAATGACCCCCCCCCCCCCGAGAAGGTACATGCTAAAAATATAATAATGCTAATGGCCTCTTTGTTATTTGATGGATATTGCCCCTCCAGCAAATGGTTATCAACTAAAATCTTTTAACTGCTTGTTGCTCTCATGCATTGCTTGCCCCCCCCCAAAGTAATAGCCACATTATGTACACTGATTTCTCATTCAGAAGAAGATGAAAACTTAAGAGCCATAGTAACATTTTATTATTTCAACTTGCTATTTTTAGACACAAATACACACACACAATGTCCCAACAAGCACACCACATTTATTTGTTAGCAGTGATCATTAATTTATTTATTTACTTATTTAACAATTGTTTACCAGGATGATCTGCCTGGACAACAGTATCCATTTTCAGCACAGTCCCCAGGAGAAAAGCTCCAGCAAAGTACATCTTTACTAATACATGTCTAGTACAACAAAGAAAAAATTTACTACACAGCTTATATGTATCTACTTACAGTCTAGCAGAAATCGGTAAAGCAATTTATATACACAGGAGATTAATCAACAAAAATATATACATGAGAGATGATCTACAGTACATTTAGTATTGTCATCTGACAGAATACAGTTTACAACCGCAAGGAAGACAAGGGGTATAGGTAAGGGAGGAGGAGGTTACAGGAGTAAGAGTGGATAGAAGTGTAGTTAAAGGATATATCTGAGCGAGGAAGACAAAGGGATATAGGTAAGGGAGAAGGAGGCTACAGGAGTTATAGAGTGGATAGAAGTGTAGTTAGAGGTTATATCTGAGTGAGGAAGACAAGGGGATATAGGTAAGGGAGAAGGTTACAGGAGTTATAGAGTGGATAGAAGTGTAGTTAGAGGTTATATCTGAGTGAGGAAGTCAAGTGGATATAGGTAAGGGAAAAGGAGGTTGCAGGAGTTATAGAGTAGATAGAAGTGCAGTTAGAGGTTATATCTGAGTGAGGAAGACAAGGGGATATAGGCAAGGGAGAAGGTTACAGGAGTTATAAAGTGGATAGAAGTGTCATTAGAGTTTATACCTGAGTGAGGAAGACAAGGGGATATAGGTAAGGGAGAAGAAGGTTACAGGAGTTATAGAGTAGATAGAAGTGCAGTTAGAGGTTATATCTGAGTGAGGAAGACAAGGGGGTATAGGTACTGGTGAAGGAGGTTACAGGAGTTATAGAGTGGATAGAAGTGTAGTTAGAGGTTATATCTGAACGAGGAAGACAAGGGGATATAGGTAAGGGAGCAGGAGGTTACAGGAGTTATAGAGTGGATAGAAGTATAGTTAGAGGTTATGTCTGAGTGAGGGAAAGTTATCCAGGGTTAGTACATGAGCAGAGACAGGTAGATGTTAGGCGATCTTTGAGTTGTTTCTTAAACTTGCTGCTGCTGGAGGTGGATCTAATATCGATGGGTAGGGAGTTCCAGAGTTTGGCAATACTATTTGAGTATAGAGAGTCACCAGCTTTATTGCTACTTTTAGTGATGTTTACTATGTTTTTGTTACTGGATCACAGGGTCCGGTTATTGGAATAGTGAGTCAGTAGGCCTTTGAGACCAGGTATTTTTTCAGTTGGTTGAGTATTTGGTGGGCCATGGAGAGCTGGTTAAAAGTAGTGGGTTGGAGAATTCTAGCCATGAGAGTTCTTTGAGAGTATGGCAGCGATGGGATCTGTAGCTGGCATCTCTAGCAAACTTTGCTACTTTATTATAGGAGCTATCTATTTTTTTTATTTAAGTTTTCTTGAGGTTGGGAAGGATGGGAGACACATACAGGAGTGTGGAGAGAATGTGAGTTCTGGCAATGGAGATTTTGGATTTGTCTGCAAGGAAAAGTTTGTTCCTGTACAGGCTACCCATTTTTAAGGACTTTTTTGATTGTTTGATTTATGTGGAGATCAGAGTTCATGTTTTGGTCTATTACTACTTCTAGGTGTTTGGTGTGGGGGACTGAGGTAATGATGATATTGTTTGATTAGGTGATTTTGAATAGCAAAGAGGGGTCTAGGGATCTTGTATGGTGAAATAGGATGAGTTTTTTTTGTTGGGATTGAGTATTAACTAGGCATTGGTTAGCCAGGTTTCTACTTTAGAGAAGGCTTGTTATGTTATTTCCTGAAGATGCTGGAGTGTTGGGACTGCACAAATGAAGGTAGAGTCGTTGGCGTATTGTATTAACATGGCTTCATTAGTGGCATTATGTAGGCTATTAGAGAAGAGGGCCAAACATGTATCCATGTGGGATCCCTCAGGTGACTGACAGCAGTGAGGAGAGGGAGTTATCCCTTTTGACTGCTTGCTGCCTCCCAGTGAGATCACTCTGGAACCAGGTGTGTATGGAGTGGCTGGTTTTAAATTCTGACAGTGTTTTTAACAGTCTAGAGCATGAGACCATGTCAAATGCTTTTGAGAGATCCAGAAAGATAGATGAGACCAGGTTACATTCATTGCTGAGAAGGTTGACAGAGTTAGTGAAGCTTAGAAGGGCTGTGGTTTTGCTATGGTTTGGGTGGAATCCATTTTGAGTTTTGGATAGTAGATTCTTAGTAAGGAGATAGTGGAGGAATTGGGTATAGATGCATTTTTCCAGAATTTTTGATAGTGGAGAGATGATAGCAATTGGATGGTAGTTGGGAAGATCTACAGAGCTGCCGCCTTTATGTAGTGGAATGATGTGGGCTGTTTTCCAGATAGTTGGGACCTGTTGTTTAATGATGGAGTGGTTTATAAGGATGGAGACAGGGTATGTGATGGCTTCTGCAGTGATTTTGAGGTAGTTTGCAGGTAGGTTGTCTGCAGTTAGAGTTGCTGGTTTGAGTTTGTTGAGGTATTTTTTATGGTGGCAATAAGAATAGGTTGTAGGGAGAAGTTATTGTCATTTTGTGTTGGACAGACAAGAGTGGTGGGAGAGTGGCTAGTGTTTGTTAGTTTGATCATAGATTGGTGAGAATTTTGTTAAACTGTGTGGATATGTCATCTATGGTGTTGTCAGTGTTTGGGGAGGGGGATAGTGATTTGACCAGGCTGAAGGATTTTCTTGATTGCTGACCAGAACATTTGTGGGTTTCCTTGGTGTTTCAGTTGTATTTTAGCATAATATTCTTTTTTGTCTTGTCTTATATGTTTTTTGGCAGAATTTCTTAGTTCTAGGTATGTCTGATGATTGGTTGGTATTTTGTTATGGTGCCAATTGTCCCAGGCTTTGTCTCTTGCTTTTAGTAGAGCTCCTGTTTCTTTGGTTAGCCATGGGTATAGTTGGGTTTTATCCTAATTATTCTAAGAGAGACAAGCTTATTTAGGATGCTAAGGAAGGTGGAGTTAAATAACTATACTGCCTCGTTTAATGGGATGATTTGAGTGTACCCATCTGCAGCTTTTGAGTGTGTATATGAGCTCTTGGGGATTGATTTTTTTTTTTTGTTTTTGTTTCTGATTTGCTGCTATGATGGGGTTTTGGAAGAGTTTATTTGCTGCTGGAGTAGAAAGGTGGGATGGTGGTCACTAAGGCTGTCAGGGAGACAGCCTGTGAGTTGAAAGAGGTTGGGTTGATCCAATTTAGGATTGATTTTTTTTTTTATGCTTTGTCTATAGTGTGTTAGATTAATTGGGAGAAGCCATACAGAAAAATGTGGCTTGTGCATGTGTTTGAGTTACAGGAATACCAATCAATATTCAAGTCTCCATGTATAATTGTTTCTTGGGGCCGGAGCTTTTTGCCCATTGTAGGATGTGCTCTAGGGCAGGGATATTATTCACTGGTGGAATGTAGATACCTACTATGTTTATCTGCTTTTTTGGAATTAAGTAAAAGTTTAGTTAATAGTATTTCTGCATTAGTGACATCTGGGATGCTTATGTCTATAGCTTTGAGGGTTAGAGTCCAGTGTCATTATACATGGGAGAGTTTTATAAAAGTTATGAGACAGCTTTTTAAAAATGGTGATTGTGTGTTATACTAATAGTAGCTTCCTATTCACTGGTGATGAAAAATTTACCAGGTCATGCTGACATTTGTTCATAAATGTTCTGGCCTAGCAGAGGTTAAATTATATCCCTCCCATGGTCAGATGATGATTATTTGTACAGTTCACACACCAGATATGCCATGATATTTAAATTACTACTGCAAAATATAAGTTCCTTGAAGGAATACTGCAAATATGCCTACAGTGCATGCATTTTGGGTGATTTTAACACAACAGTTAAGGTCTCTGCCTCATAGGCACAATGCACAGGGTTTGATTCAGATCTCAGGTTATTGGCTAATCTTAAAATGGCCATTCAGGACAGTTAGCCTAATATGCTCATGGGAAAAGTAATGTCTAGTGGCGCAGGATATTCATCCCCTGGTTTGGCACCTATGTCTCTAATGCATATAGGCAGCCTGTAAATGGTTCATCTCCCAGTCCTCTGCTTGTAAATGCTTCATCTCCCAAGCCCCTGCTTATACTTACCAAGGGTACCAAAACTTCTCAGAGATTTGGGATGGATGGCTAGGCTTAAAAAGGCCCCGGTGGTCATTAGCCTCATACACACCCATGAAACTATAATGACCCTTTACTTTCATGTATTGGATGTTTCACTACCACTTTCCTGAAACAGTAGCCACAGTCTGTGCTCATCTATGCTGCTTGATGAGGAGAGTGAAAGAAAAAACGACAATAACAACAATAATACAGTAATTTTAACATGTTGTTCTTAGACACATATATTCTGTCCCTCACACACACACACACACACATACACTAACCAACGATATCAAGGAATATTTTGCGTGACTTATGTAAGTGCTCTCTAGTCATACACAGCAGGTTCCCTCAAATCAAGACAGCCAGTTTCAGTGCACATTTCTGATAAGCAAGCCTCTCCTGAAGAAACTCTACAGCATGGCAGCATCAGTAATAACAATGTTGTGTTCATAGGCACATAGTTTGTCCTTAAATGAGCCATAAGACATAGCCTATACTATACACTTAACCTATACCCTGTCTCTTTAACTCTCTCCAAAAGATGTCACTCTGTAAGTATTGATATTAGGTTGTAATGAAAATGAAATGTTTAACTTGTAGCTCTCAGGCTCTGCATATATCCTCCAACACCAAGCCAGAGTGATAATCACTTTATTGGTTGCACTAACCACCCTTCAGTTTTATCCACAGACTGACCCTCTATATACAGATAACCACCTCTAACAATCCTTGATTCTGGTTTTAAAATGAAATATTACTTATCTGGCTTACTCAAATGCAAAGGGGTGAAAGATTCCCCAATGACTACAGCTTCCAGTCTTTGCCATTTTCAGACTTGAGTAGAATACCTGGCTGTTTAAATTATCTTCCATTTAGCACTATGACACTGGTCTCACTGGAGATCCAGTAAACCACAATGTTCACATATACAGACAAAACTAAACAGATAACATCTACAGCGTGGTCTAAATCAGCAGTCAACAGTTCTTCTACTGAGGATAAAAATCCTGATTGCAACTTAGTTTGTTCTCAACCCTTTAAATTGCTGGATCATGGGCCTCAGCTGAGCTTATACTCAAGCTCATGCTTGACACAAGACCCCTCTGGGTCACCCCCTAACAAAAACAGTGACTCATATTGTATAACTTAAGCACTTTACTTCTTTTTTTTAAACACTTTTATTTAATTATTACTTATGACACAGGCAAATTTACAACTTCTGACCATTGTCCAAAGAACTATCCACAATCTATTGATTATTTTTGTATGTGTTTGCTGTTTGCATGTAAATGACTCTCCCTCTCCAAAATGGGTCAACATTTATCATGACATTTTTCAGGTAATACTATTGGCATAATTATCTATAAAATGCCATGGAGTTGTACATTCAATAGTAACAGAGCAGTTGCATTTTGAATTTCAATGAAGAAAAAATCAATTTTAATGCAACTTTTATAGCACGACATGAAAAGAATAAAAATATCTCTTTCATGCAGAATCCCATAATCCTTTTAGGCCTAAAGTCACAACTTTGTATAGTTATGTTTTGATAGGTTTTATGTTTTTTATCTGAAATGAACTAAAAGCTACATTTTTGTTTTCAATTTACTTTTAACTGTTGTACTTCATGAAACTTCAAATGGTCAGTCTGGTCTGAATTTGACTCTAATTTCAAATGACAATAATCTCTCTCTCTTCTTCCTCAATGTAATTGTATGCAATGTTAAAGGAGTACCGCACCCACAGACTCAAAAAACATGTTTAAAAACATTATGGCATGATGTTTCCTAAACTTTAACAGCACTCTGGGATTATTTACAGGATTTTAAATATTTTTATATGTAATTCCACCTGGAGGCTGGCATATTGACGTGGTTTGGATGAATCAGGTTGCCATCCAGTATCCCAGAAATCATTGTTTGGCTCAAAAATGTTACATCTTGCAGGCCTCCGTTTGCCTAAAGTTCCTGTCATTTCATAGATGTTGCATGCGTACAAAGTACTGAGTAAAATAGAACAATGTAAGTAGCATTCCCTGCTGCTGGATGAGTACTTAAAGGGACAATCCCAGAGTTTAAAATTCGGGTCGAAACTAAAGATGACAAAAGTAACGCCCACTTTATAACGTCACTCACATTCCCACCCACGGTGTCAACTTTCTTTTAATTTCCTGTATTTCCTCAATTCCACTCATGTTTTAGCTCCCAGTAACAACTTTCTATTTATTTTTTTTTGTTCCTGTCATGTGGGATCTTTGTAGTGCAAGGGCAACTATTTTTATAAACTTTCTGTAGGAAGCACAACGATGAATCATTAATAAAAAAACGTGTAATGTAACAAGGAATTGTTAAGCACTTATAGGTGCAAACTGCTCGTTTCATGAATATTTTTTCGAACGATCGTGCATTGTCCTTCTTTACTTGGTTTCTTTTGCAGCCCCTGTATAAATGACCTGTTTGAGTTTCAAATTTCCTATAGTTTGTAAACTCAAAGCTAACACTAATTGTCATTCTGGTAACATTCTACGTTTATAGCCATATTTAAAATATGTCCCTGTCGACTGTCGTTTGTCATTTCTCTCTCATTACACGTGTCAACATTTGTTGCTCTAGCAGGCTGAGAGAGAATATGTCCCTGTCGACGTCGC